>NW_028080009.1:245707-411421 GCF_014824575.4 Sturnira hondurensis | reverse complement strand
TCCTTCTTCCTTTCTGCAGCATAGAATTCCATTGTGTAAATGTACCATAGCTTTTTGATCCAGTCATTTACTGATGGGCATCTAGGTTGCCTCCAACTCTTGGCTATCGTGAATTGTGCTGCTATGAACATCGGGGTGCATAGGTTCTTTTGGATTGGTGTTTCAGGGTTCTTAGGATATACTCCTAATAGTGGAATTGCTGGGTCAAAAGGCACGTTCATTTTTAGTTTTCTGAGAAAATTCCATACTGTTTTCCATAGTGGTTGTACCAGTCTGCAATCCCACCAACAGTGAACTAGGGTCCCCTTTTCCCCACAACCTCTCCAGCACTTGTTGTTTGTTTCTTTGTTTATGATGGCCATTCTGACTGGTGTAAAGTGGTATCTCGTTGTGGTTTTAATTTGCATCTCTCTGATAGCTAGTGATATCGAGCATCTTTTCATGTGTCTCTGGATCCTCTGTATGTCCTCCTTGGAGAAATGTCTGTTCAAGTCCTTTGCCCATTTTTTAATTGGGTTGCTCATCTTCTTTGAGTGGAGTTGAGTGAGTTCTTTGTATATTTTGGATATTAAACCTTTGTCTGAGGTATCATTGGCAAATATGTTTTCCCACACTGTTGCTTCTCTTTTTATCTTGATACTGTTTTCCCTTAGGCGTGAATACCTGATGGGGAGGCGTGCAGCTCACTGCCTTGCTAGAGTGTGTGTGTGGTGGGGGGAGGTAATCTGGCATCACAAAGAATTCCTGAGAAACCTGTGAAATCTGCTCTGTTAAGAGTTCTTTCACTCATATGTTAAGGGTCTGAGCAGGAAACCCTAAAACTCTGCTTCTGACAGACTGACTCATAGTAAGCCCTCAGATTTCTTTGAAATGTTATCTACTGTTTGATTCTTACCATCCTGTATTCCTGTTTACTACAACCCAATAAAAGCCCTGGAGGAAGGGACTCAGGGACTTTTTTTCCTCGGAGAAGCTTGCCACTGCTCACGGCCCTTTCCTTTTGAAGGATTGGCCACCTCTCCTCCCCAAGCAGATCATGTCTTGTTCACTTTCATCTGTGGCAGACAAGGGGACTTACGGGAAAAGTCGCCCCTGCAAGTACTGGTTGTTATTTTGTTTCTAAATTTTTGTTGTCCTTATTTCAGTTGTGCGAGGAGGCACAGTGTGTCTACCTATGCCTCCATCTTGGCTGGAAGTCCCTGGTTTCCGATATATTCTGAATGTTTGGGTAATAGACATCCAATATGGGAAATCAGGGCTGTAAAGCCAGGAAAACTAAACAGCATGGCTTTACTGCCAGCCGCATTGCTGGAAAGTCAACATTGCCCTCTTGTGGCTATCAGTGGAAATAGCAATGCTAGAATGAATTCAGTTTTCACCCTCTGCTTTTGTTTGAAAGTGGCTGGATAACTCTATTGAGAAACCTCCTGAGATCTCCTTCCCTAGGGGAATGGGTAGTGGGTAGCTTCAAGAAGAACATACTGTGTTTCTTGCACATGAGATACAGGGGAATTTGAGTGACTAATTTAAAAAATAAAAGGGATATAACAATTCATACTCTAATTTTCATTTCTTCAGTGGCATTTAATAGTCAACATCATCAATGATATGAGTAGAGTATTCGTGAAGGCAGAAAGCATCTTGGTATTTAATAAGGTGCTGCAAGTCATTTGGCTAAGGACTATAGGTAGTAATAACATTTACTTTATTTTATTTTTTTATCTACTCAACCAAAAATAAGCTATTGAGTGGTGTGTGTGTCTGTGTGTGTGTGTGTGTGACACAGTACTGATTAGCATAGGTAGTTACAAAGAGGTGAAGTACTTTCAGAGATTATGGTCCAAATAGCCCATGAAGGATTATTATTCTCAGTTTTTCAGATTAGGCAACACAGCAAAGAAAATAAAGTACTCGTGTCCATTCAATGAGTAGGAACTAGAGTCAAGAGTGATAAATTAGACATGTTTGCCAACTACATCCATCATTCTTATTACGTTGTCTAGGGATTGAGCTGCACTTTAAACTTCAACTGAATAGCTCTGTAGTTTTCTGAAGTTTTACATACTACAGATTATAGATAGCAAAGGCAGTGCATGTAAAAATCCATCGTACATTAAATTAGACACTGCAAATACAGTTAGTTACTACAACAAAACTATCACAGTAAGTTAACACAATGTAAATTTACTTTTCATCCATATCACATTCCAATGCATGGAGGCTTTGCTTCATGTCAACATTTAGGGACTGATGCTTCTTCCATATGTGGATCTGTGACTAGGAATCTCCAATGGTGCTTCAGAGCCTGGCTGTCATACAAGCAAAAGGAGAGAATGTGTGCAAGGTTTTAAGGGTTCAATCTGGGAGAGACTGACGTCATTTTCCCTCTCACCCCATTTGTTACTCTTCACATAGACCCAGCTGTCTATGGGGAAGGCTGGGTCACTGAATATTCTTTTTTAAAATTTATTTATTTTAATTGTTGTTCAAGTATAGTTTTCTGTCTTTTAGTCCCATCCCAACCCACCCCCCAGTGCTCCCCACTTTCCTCCCATTTCCACTCCCTTAGTTTTTATCCATGTGTTCTTTATACTTGTTTCTTTAAACCTTTCTTCCCGTTTTCCCCTGAAATTCCCTCCCCTCTCCCCTATGGTCCCTGTCAGCCCGTTCTCTATTTCAGTGTCTTTGGTTATATTTTGCTTGTTTGTTTGTTTTGTTTATTAGATTCCTGTTAAAGGTGAGATCATTTTTTTTAATTTAATTGTTTTTCACATTGGTTGATTCTTGTATGTGCCCTTATCAGAGATCAAACCTGCAACCTTGGCATATCAGGACAATGCTCTAACCAAATGAGCTACCAGGCCAGGGCTGAATATTCGTTTCTCATAGAAACAATCTGAGAGACTGTTGTATGAAAAATTTATGTAACTGCTTTCCAAAACAGACTATTCTAACTCTCATCTAGTCCCTGTGATTGGCACAAAGTCAAAGATCTCCGAGGGTCTTCTCCATTAGGTCCAGGTGGGATTTCTCTTGGATCAGTCACCTCCCACCACATATTTATTGGTGGAGCAGACACTGGGGACCGGCCTTAAGGATTCCCAGTTGGAAGTAAAGCATGGGGTTCATTTAGGAATAAATGCGTCAATGGTAATGCTGGAATACTTTTGGAACAAGCATTGCAATATTTGTATCTGGTGATAGGTAAGCTCCCTGAGGACACACTGGGTATGTTCCCTGGGAGGAACTCTCCTGACTGTTGGTTCCTCTGTCCCCTTGTTCTGCCTTTGGGCACTTGTGCCTTCTTCATTGTCCCGAACTAACATCAAGAGAAGCAGGCACTGGAGCACATGACTTCGTTTGCAGACACTAAATTTGGAGCCTGCTTTCGTTGTAATATATGAGGTTCAATAATTATTTTAATTCTTGATCAAACACCTTATTTAAAAGCCCAGCTCATGTTTCTTTGGCAATGAACCCCCTCAATGAACATATTTGGGTCTGTGTTAGGTCAGTTCCATGTGCTAAAAAATCACACCGTTGTGTGAGCACTCGACAATTAGCTTTTGTGATTGCAGTATAAGCGCTTGACATTAAGCTTTTTAATGGCCGAGGCATCCACTTCAAAGACAAAAGACATTCATCTGCAGTAAACCCATTGCCAGTTATACAACTAGATAAAGAGCCACCTCATTAAATCAGCCATTTTAGAAGACTCTAGTTGACCTAGCTGACTAATCTTCTGTATGACCCTATTTTTCCCTTCCTGTGCTTAATTCTTGCTCCTATGTTTTAAATTCACCAATAAAAAGTGAATGCATGAGACCTTGGGCACCATACCCTCCGTCCCAATAAAAGAAGAACCCCAGGTTTGTTTGTTCTCTCCGTCTTTCTCTGTACCCCTGACCTCGCTGCGTGGCCCCACCTCACTGCAAGACCTGTGAGTAATAAACCTGAGCGTTTCAAAGTTTCTGGGTGATGGTTACCACGGTGCATCTTGTAATCCTAATAAGGACCCTAAAGGCTGCTCCAGCCTCATTAGTGGCTCTAGTTGGGGAAATGTCTGTGGCCTTTCTGTCCAGGTGAGTGCATGTAGGCATTTCCAGCCAATAATATCACTATCTAGAGGCTGAGATCCCCACAAAAACACACACCCAAAGAATTTTCTTAGGCATAATTTAACATTAAAGTTTTTTTCTCTTTCCTCATGCCGCTCCTTTTCTAAATAACTCTGTCTACCTAAGGCTGTCAGACCTGAGTTGGGGAGCTGTACACATAATGTCATCTCTTCGCAGGGCTGGTTTCTGAGTGTTTGTTACTCAAAGACATTCTAAGTATTACTCTTCACCTTTGATCTCCCAAGCAGTAGGGCAATTTGTTGAGACTCCATGTTTATGGACTTGCTCTATTATCTTTAATTTCTGCTTGAACACTTTCTGCTAAGCTCATCTACTTCTCACAATAACCCGTCAAATGGAATCAACAGTTGCAAACACACAGTTATTTTGAATTGTTCCAATTATTTCTCTTGGAGTTACCATCTAGTGGGCATGTCAGCTTTCCTTATTAGATCTTTCTAGCGTTGGATGCCAAATTTGTCACTGTCTGCAGCCCTGGTCACAATAACTTGTCAGCTATTGAAGCAAGCACTTTTAATTTGTCCATTGTTCAACACGATACAATTTTATTTTTTAATGACATCCAGTCCAATGCATGCAGAAGGAAGAGGCTCTCCTTGCAGTCATGCAGGGACCTAGTCTCCTCCATTGTGTGGTTCCACTGTTGTCCAGGGCTTCATATCTTCCAGTGGATTATCTGCAATTGGCCAAAGGTGGGCACAGAGAGAGAGTGTAATGGATATAAAGAAGGTTGTTTAGACCATGTGCTTGAGTGCTCGCTTTGGCAGCACATTTACTAGACCATGTGCTTGAAAGAGGTGAATACCATTTCCTTGGCAAGACATCATCTTATAGTCTCACCTAATTGCAGGTGAGCCTGGAAAATGTGAATTTATCTGTGTGTCTGGGGGGAAGAAAAATTCTGGTAACGTTAGTCTTGTGTCCGCCGCTTGCATACATTGCTTGTCAACTGGAACCCGAGTTGTAGAGTGGGAAGAATGAGAAATGGTAGGGGGACCTCTGGTGGTTCTCTGGCTCTCCTGGTTTCTATGAGACACTGTCAGCCCTAGAGCCTGGTCTACTTTTTGTTTGCCCCCCTCCAGACACCTTGTTGAGTAGCTCATTAGGTTCTATTTTAGATTAACAAGAGAGAGGCGGGAGGCCCTTTGAGATCCATTCCATGTTTTCCACCCTCTGCACCATCTGTGGCAGAAGGAAGAGAGGGCCACTATGTGGAGCTGTGTATCAGCTGTAGAAGTTCCATGAGTGGGGCGCAGGGATTTGAATTCCTCCCAGGAGCCAGTGCCTAGCTCAAGACTGTCTAAATATATTTCTAAAACCTTCTGTGACATTTTGATATTTGATATTTGATTCAAGTAAGCAATGATTTTCTGCACAGCCTTTGAGTTTATGAAGAACTGGTGGTGTGTCAGGTGACCCTCTTGTCAGAACATGGTTGGGAAGGGGAACTCGATATTCTTGGGAAGAACAGACCTTGGTGGATTTTTCTCAACTCAGTCACTGTATTTATTGCATTTACTTGGCTCTTTATAATAGGAAAAATGTGTTCTGTTTCAGAAAGAGGCATTTTTCTTAGACCTACACTTACCCTTGTAAAAAAGTAAATATTGATTTGTCCATAGACTGAGCCAAAACTGGGATATT
The DNA here is from genome assembly GCF_014824575.4 of Sturnira hondurensis. NCBI lineage: Eukaryota > Metazoa > Chordata > Mammalia > Chiroptera > Phyllostomidae > Sturnira > Sturnira hondurensis. The sequence continues at coordinate 405,638 of NW_028080009.1, read as the reverse complement.
TATGGGTCCACGTGTCTTGCCTCCTCACAGCTGAGGTGAGACCAGTCTCCTTGACTTCCCAGCTAAAGCTGCTGACTTAAGAGAAGTCTGAGAAATTCTGTACACTGTGTTCATCTAGCCAATTAATATGTTGCCTGGAACTTATTTTTGAGACTGTAAGGCTTTTTTTCTCTTCATTTCTTTTTCCTGTTGTGGGGTGAACACTGCCTTCCTTAGTAGAATCAACTTCACTTTCCTTTTTGTACCATTGTCCTTTTTTCTTAGCCAAAATGGAATGCATAGTTCACCACAATAATAAACATGTTGTAATGACCACGATGCCTCATTCTTCCTAGTCTCCACAGAGGGATGAATCGATGCCTAAATACTCAATATGCCTAAATGCTCTTACTTGATAAGTAAATGTTGAATCTGCAGCTGTGATGGGAATTTTTGTTAGGTTCTACATCAAAAAGGTTTTCATTTTGAATGATCATCCAAATAGAGAAATAAGAACTTGGACACCCACAGGGGAACAAGTAGAACTGAGAAACGCAGATCCCCGTAGTGCCAAGCATCTTGAAGGGCTATAACCTCAGTGGAGGAGCAAAAAAGAAACACATACACACATGTTTTTATCTTGAATTAAACTTTAGAATCAAACAAGTTTCCCTCAGGTAGGTTTGATCTGGAATTTATGCCGTGTGGCCTGAGATATCCCGAGTGGAGAAATTAATATCAAGTGTACTTAGGATGATCTTCAGGAATCTCACAGAAATGGCTGCTGATCATGAACTCACAATCCAAGATGACAAAACATGATCAAGGATCAGCAGCCTTAGATAGAAGAACTTTGAAAAATAAAATGATCAGATATAAGTTATTCTCTCACTAGGAGCTACAGCTGAGATGGGTGGACACTGCCGGGCTGGATGTCAATGGTCGTGGCGGGGAGGGCAGCCCTCACTCTTGGTCATTTGGGAACTTAGCCAGAGGAGCCTGTCACTGGGAGTCAAGCTGTCACTTTGCTCAAGACAGGAAGGTGTCCTAGGTTTGCAGATAGCTCCAGTGAGGCTTTGGTTTCCACAGAGATCGGAACGGCTATCAGCTCCCGCAACCCCTGGTCACCTGAAATGAAGCCCTAGCCATTCAGACTCACTTGTTCCCTATCAAGATACCTGCTGGAGCTGATTCACAGGGGCTGCAAGGCCACCAACCTGCCCTCTGTGGCTGTGGGCTGGGACTGGGTGGGGGTTGGCTGGGGCATGGAGCCTGGACTGGAGTAGCCAGCCAGCCAGAATGAGGAGCCTGGTGGCAGTACCTGGAAGTCTCTGTTGCCACCCTCTGTTGATGGCCTCATAGTTAACTACTCCTGGGAGTTTCAGCCTACGTTAGACCCTGTCTGGGAGCTCCACTTCAGGGCATGGACCTTGAGAGGGAGTGGGGCAGCCAGGATGTTGTGTGTGGCATATGCATGCACAAGCTGCAGGATAAGCCAGAGGCTGAGTGGACCTTTGGCATCCTGCCCAAGTGCACTCATGCCCCCTGCATGGGCTGCCTGCACTGGTATCAGAAGTCGATAGTACCTCCTGCTGGATGTCATCAAGTCCTGTCCCCAATGCCATGTCTATTTCAGCTATGTCATTTCTCACAAAATCTTGGTGAGCAAGGGGGCTGAGAAGGAGCAACTCATCGGGAACTTCAATGTTTGGACCAGCCAGATCCCATGCCAGTTCTTTACGTGGGAGAATGTTCGCTGTCCCTGCAAGTCCAATGATATGACTGTATGTACCTGACTAGCTCCCAGATAAGATCCGTTCCCTGATCCTCCCTGCCCTGATAGTCTGCAGCTGGCCTCTAGGAATTAGGTCCTAGGAGCAACAGCATTGTTCAGGGGCTCTGACCCAGAGGACAAAGTGTTCAGGGATTGCATCCTGGCCATAGCCTTCTGGGGTTTAGAACCCCTGCTCAACCCCAACTGTTCTTACCACAGCCAGTGTAACTAGGACCAACTCTGCCCAGGGCCGGGGCAGGGCTGAGAGTTTGCTAGGCAATAGGTCTTTTTCTCTTTTGAGATCTGGTGGGAGATGCACCCATCTATCTCTATGAGCATGGGGATGGGTAGGGGGCTCTGGAGAAAGAAGAGTTCCCACCCTCTTGCTAGGGACTTGGATTTTAACTTTGCTCTTTGGTAGAAAGATTCTGAAAAAAACCCAGATAAAATGGACCTAAGCCACAAAAAAATTATCTGATGTAAGTTATAACGACTATGTTTACAGTGGTTAAAGAAACAAAGATGGAGTCCACAAACATGAGAAAGGCTCATTAACCCATCAGAAAACCAAGTATATTTGAAAAAGAGAGCAGCAGCACATTCTGAAAAATATAAGATTAGTCACTGATATAAAGAAAAACGTATGATAAAAGATTGACCCAGCTGAGCTGAGAACGGGTCAAATGGAGCTAAAATTGAAGAGCTTAATTTGAAAGCAGGACAATTTGAAAGAGAATAATAGGATGTGAAATAGAAGTGAAAGAGTAAGGAGAATTGAATAAGGAGGCTCAATGTCCCCCAGGTGGAATTTGTACAAAAGAATATGGAAAATAAGTGGGGGGGAGAATATTCAAAGGGATAGTCACTAAATTATATTCAAATGCAAGAAACTTAATCATGAGCAAAATACTATCTTTTAAAAAAATCTACATGTTTGCTAACATTCTAAAACCCCAAAGACAAAAATTTCTAAAAGAGCCAGAAAGTGATACTTTACTTACAAAGGAATGGCAATTTGACTGACAGTATATTCTTAGGAGCAACAAAGATGTTAAAAAGCTGTATAAATACATATATGAGACATAAAGTATAAAATTATACTATAACATATATATTACTCTATTTATATAATATATGCATAAAATACTTGTCAATCTCCAAACATTTACCCATCTGAATTGTCACTAAAAATCTGCTTGAATTAGTAAAATAGAAACCTACTTTTACAAAAGAAAAAAGCAAACAAAATATAACCAGGGACATGAAAATTAACAACAGTCTAACAATAGCTAGAGGGGATGAGGGAGGGGACTGTGGGGAGAAAGATTTTCAGGAACTACTATAAAGGACGCATGGATTAAACCAAGGGGGAGGGTGGAAGCAGGGGAGGGAGGTGGGTCTGGATGGGGTGGGAGGGAGTGGTGGGGAGAAAATGCAGACAACTGTGATTGAACAATAAAGTAATTTATGAAACAAATAAACAGACAAATTTTTAAAAAGGAAACTTTTAAAGTCACTGAAGAGTTGAGATTGAAAGACAAAACTAGGAGAAAGTATCCTGAGAGATAAACCCAGGATTTAAAGCTGCTTCTGTCCTTAGGACTTTTGACAATCATGGAGAGGTCAGTACAAGTTGGAGGAAAAGTTTGGCAACTTCTGCACGTGAGGAGGAAAAACCAAAGTCCAGGACTCGCTGAGAAAAGAGTCTGATAATAATCATCCCAAACAGACATTTTAAACTTGAGATATACAGTTAGGGTGAGGTGGAAATGAAGTTCACCAGTCTTTTTATTAATTAGTACCTCTTAACTTATGCATATGTGATAATATGCACAAGAGCCCCCTTTCTAAATAAGATTGCATTCACAGGTACCTGGGGTTTAAGACTTCAACATGTATCTTATGGGGGACACATTTCAAGCCATAACATTTTAAAATTTCTTATTATAAATTGTTAACTTAGCCCTGGCTGGTGTGGCTCATTGGATTGAGTGCTGGGCTACCTACGAAGCAGAGGGCCACTGGTCTGATTTCCAGTCAGGGCACACGCCTGGGTTGCAGGCCAGGTTTCCCAGTGTGGGGAGCGCAAGAGGCAACCACACATTTCTCTCCCCCTCTTTTTCCCTCCCTTCCTGTCTGTCTAAAAATGAGTAAGTGAAATCTTAAAAGAAAAAAAATTTAAATTGTTAACTCAGTTGTTGAATATAATATGTATCCCATCAGCTTCTTTAATGAAAATTAAATGAAATATTGGGTAATAATTGGAATAATATGACACACTAAAAACTTAACAAAGACATTACTACTGTTACTGGTGTAATTCTTAGTGTGACTTTATGCTAAGTTTTGGTTTCCTTCTCTATGGTGACAGAAACCATTCTCCGATGTACCGTGTTTCTGACATTTAGTATAGTGCTTCGTACAAAAGAGTCAAAATGTGCATTCCATGAAAAAGTAAAAGTGATTTCATCTTTTCAATAATTGTCTGTCAGAAGGTTCATATCTCCTTATTTAAGATGAGAAAATTGTGACTTCAAAATGATAAATTTTTTCACTATTATGTAGCAACTTAGTGTCTCTCTAGTTTTATATTCCAAGCTCTAAACCTATATCATACTGTGCTTGTATAAAAAATTATGAAGAAAAATAATATTTTAATGTTAGAAAAATACATAAATTAAATCCACTAGATCAATAAATTAATGCATAAATATTACATAGTTTATAAATGTTGAGGCTAGTGAAAAAGTTAGACAAATTATTCTTTAAAATGTGTAGAACAAAAATAAAAAGGCAGTTTATTAATATGGAAGAATAATTCTTCCTTTTAGAGTATACAATTTTTATTAAAGTCAGAAATATATTCAGGTTTTTCTAATTGGCTTTTCAAAATTATTTACTAAAACAGTTTTTATAACAGTTTGTATCAACTGGATACAATAAAATTCAACTAGTAAGTGAAGGAAACATGCTGTAAAATATTAAAATTCATTATTATTTGTAGGTAATACAATTTTCTTCCTGAAATATTGACAGAATAGTCTGAAAAATATTGTTAGTAGCAGTTGTTAGTGTTGTTAACTAAAAATTAAGTATATTTTATAACAATGAAACCAGTTAAAGACACCTTACCCAAAGTACACACATGCATTGTTGAGGATCATTGTGAGACTAGCAAGCTTGACCTGGATAATCAGAGGTTCCTCATTCCTGCCCCTGTCCTTGGAATGTACGCTAAGATCTGTTTTAAGAACACAACTTTCAGAGAGTAAAGTGTTGTTGAGATCACCTGAGCAGTATACATCCAGTTAAGGACTCTGTACAAATATTTTAAATTTCTACCAGGTGATGTGGAGACCTACTCATTGAGAAGCCACTCAAGACAAGCTTGTTTGTAAGTTCCTTTGTTTATTAAAACTGACACATACAAATATTGAGTGGTCTGCCTCTTTCTTTGTTCTCTCTTTGCCTTCCATATAGAAGCAGTTTCAGATTCCACCTGAAGAACTGCTGAGGTTGCATACTAACACATACATACATACATACATACATACATACATATGTAGTGTTGGGAACTACCCTGCTTGGTTTCAGAAGCTGTAACCCTATATGGCTAAGGCTGAGTAAAAAAACCTTGGGGCCATAAATTACTAAGGAGACAAATCTTATTCTATCAGGGGCACAGCCTCTGCCCTCTTTACTTCACTCTACATGGCCCAGGGGGGATGACTGGTTAGCCAGTGGTGGGTAAGATTCCTCAAGGAAGGAGCAACCCAAGACAGGCATGGTTGCAAAGGGGCCATCAGGGAAGGATTTAGGGGACTAAAGAAAAGGAGCCTTACCTCTTGGCTTTGTCATAGCCTGAGTCCTCATTCTGTCTATAAGAAGTCCCTTAATCTTTTGGCTGCCCCCATCACTCACCTGAATTTAAGCCTGAAACAATGCCAGAGGTGGATATGGCCCTGTGATGGAATGGGTGGTTTCTGGGGGTGATCAGGCCAAGAAAGAATACATAAAATCCTGTGAGACCTGCTTTACTAAGAATACCTTCAATTTAAATGATAAGGGTTCAAACATAAAATGAGTTTGTTTCCCAAAGTTTTACAGCCTTTGGCTATTTGACACTGACTCAGAATAAACCCTTATAGTTCTTTGAATATCAATTCCTTGGTCATTACTGCCTGCCAATGATTTATGAGCTTTATGTATACACCCTGTATTCCTATGCAGACTAAACCCAATAATAACCCATTGAGGAACAGACTCAAGGCCCTTCTCCTCTGAGAGATTGGCCACCTTTCTTTCCCAAGCAGATCATATCTTGGTAGACTTATTCTCATCCATGGTGGCCTAGGGGAGCTCTCTGGGCAGAGCACCCCCCCAATGTAGATGTGTGTATTTATATATATTCTTATTGTCCCTAGGAAAATAATGGCTGCCTGATTCTGAATCTCACCATAAACCCTCCTAAAGGAGCCATAAGGTCAGACGGAGTGTAAATGAAACTACATTGGCACATTCCTTCAACATTAATAGACAGAGACTGGTATAATTTCAAATTATTTTTTTAAAGATTTTATTTATTTATATTTAGAGGGGAAGGGAAGGAGAGAGGAGAGAAATATCAATCTATGGTTGCCTCTCATGAGTCCCCTTCTGGGAACTGGCCTGCAACCGAGGCATGTGCCCTGACTGGGAATCGAACCGCGATCGTGTAGTTCGCAGGCCCGCGCTCAATCCACTGAGCTATGCCAGCCAGGGCTAATTTCAAATTATTTTAAGAAGAGAAGAAAAGTAGAATTAGAGTTTTGTCACTAACTTTAGGTTTAGCATGTAGGTAAAAGGAAGTTTAAAAAGTTAAGTGGAAAAGAGGAGAGGGATGTGTCAGAAATACACATAGCACAAATAAAATCTCCAGAAATAAAAAAAATGTAAACAAAGGTCAAGGATGTCATTGAAACAACACTGGCTGCAAGGAAGTGGCTTGAAAGTGAATAGCAGAGGTGACAGCCCCAGAAATGCATATATTTCTGGGAAAGTAGGAGAAAGATGAAGGAAAAAGGTGCCTCTTTAGAGATGTCATAATAAAAAAGGAAAGAGGAAATGGAGAGAGACTCAAGATTCTAAAGAAATAAAAAGAGACCAGAGACAGGGCAACCCCTTCCTGCTCTTACAGGAATGTTGTTATTCTTTAAATAAATTGACATTCATGATGACAGGAAAAGAGTGGTCTTGAAATTCTATATGCAAAATTATGATTTATAGGAAAAATAAGTTCAAATCTATAAAATGCTATAGTAAGAAGTAAATCAAATTACACTATGTTCACAAATTAATTTAAGATATATTGAAAATCTAAATATAATAGATAAAACTATGAACTCTTAGGGGAAAATAGGAGTAAATCTTCATTAGGATTAGTAAATCCATCTACTTTGGATTAGGCAATGATTCCTTAGTTAAAAGAAACTGTTATAAATAAAAGAATGATGTATTATGAAAGATTGGTAAAGTTGAGTTGAGAATTGGTCATATGGAGCTAAAGTTGAAGGAATTAATAAAAAGCAGTACAATCTGAAGAAGAATGAAATGTGAAAAAGAAGTGAAAAGATTAAGATAATTGGATAACAAGGCCTAATATACACTTAACTGGCATATAGATAATAGGGAAAGAACAATATTCAATGGGATAATAACTAAATTATATTTAGATAAAAATTAATTAAAATAAGGAGAATAATTTTTTAAAATCTATACACATTTGCTAAAATATATGTTAAAAAACCCATAGACAAAATGTTTTGAATAGAAACAGGAGGTGACACATTACTTAAAAAGGGACAGCAATTTTACTGACTGTAAACAGCAAAAATACAAAGGCCTGGCAGAAATAAGGCCTGTTAGAGTATTGGCCTAGGGTGGGGAAGGTAGGGAGGGCAATAATGTAAGTGTAATAATTTATAGTTTTTTTAAAAGATTTTATTTATTTATTTATCTTTAGAGAGGAAAGGAAGGAGAGAAGGAGAGAAATATCAATGTATGGTTGCCTCTCATGAGTCACCTGCTGGGAACTGGCCTGCAACCCAGGCACGTGCCCTGACTGGGAATCGAACCGTGATTGTGTGGCCGGTGCTCAATCCACTGAGCTACACCAGCCAGGGCTAATTTATAGTTTTAATTTGAACATTTCACCTAAAATTTCATATGGTTTGCTTGAGTATGATATTGTTATGTTACAGAATTACTTACTTATGATGCTGTAATAAAATATTTTGTAATAAAATAAGAGCATTATTTATGCTGGGCCCTGTAGGGATGAAAAAGTTGTGTGTATGTGTGTGTGTGTGTATATATATATATATACACACACATACATATATATATGTATATTTGCATATACATATACAAATATGTGTCTGCATATATTTATATATTACATATCTACTATATATAACATATATAGCTGGTCCTCAAATAATGTCATTTTGTTCAATGTTGTTTCATTGTAATGTTGATTAGAAAAAATTTTACTCTACCCTGGGCCACCGTGTGTGTGTAGTTTGCACTCTCTCCTGATGTCTGCATGGGTTTTCTCCAGGTATTCTGGCTTCCTCCTACATCCCCAACATGTGCATGTTAGATTAATTGGTGTGGCTAAATTGTTCCATCAGTGAGTGTGCTCGTGATGGAAAGGTATCCTGCTGAGGAGGGTCCCCACCCTGCAACCCAAGCTGCTAAAAAAGGCTCCTGCCATCCTCAACCTTGCACTAAAATAAGTGGGTTGTTAAAGAATTATCTTACATGTTTCTACTAATCTTTCTTAAATGTATGTATAGCTTAAATTTATTTCAATGTTTAATATAAGAAGTGTTTTGGGTCTTTATTTAGAATTTTGGTGATGTTTTTGTGACCAAAAATATGCTGTAGGAACTCATCTTCTGTTTATATCAATTAGCCTATTGTAGAATTAGTTTTGTCATATGTCATTTCACTTAAAGTCACAATTTCCAGGAACCTATCAATGATGCTAAGTCAGGACTTACTGCATATTTTAAATTATTATATTATTCAATGAATATGCATAAAAATACTTGTCAATATTTAAATTTCTACCTGGCTAAATTGTCACTAAAAATGCTGTTTGATGCACACCTATGTTCACTGCAGTGTTATTCATAATAGCCAATATTTGGAAGCAGACCAAGTGTCTATCGGTAGATGAGTGGATAAAACAGTTATGATGTATTTACACAATGGAATACTACTCGGCCATAAAAAAGAAGAAAAATTTACCCTTTGACAGCATAGATGGACCCAGAGGACATTATGCTAAGTGAAATAATCCAGTCAGAGAAAGACAAAATACTGTATGATTTCACTCAGGTGTAGAATTGAATGATCAGAATAGAGGCAATCTCACAGAGAGCAGGCTGACAGCTCCAGGAAGGAGGATTGAACCAAAAAGAAAAAGAACTCATGGTCATGTACAACAGTGTGATGGTTGTGGAGGGGTGGGGGAGGGTGGAGGTAGAAGAGGGTATAAGGGGGATAAATGGTTATGGGAAAAATACAATAAACATAAATGATTTAAAAAGTTTCTTGAATTATGGTAATAGCATAGAAATGTAGTTTTAAATACAGTAATGAGTTAAGATAGAAAGATAAAAACCTGGGAGAAGGTAAAAACTGAGATATAAACCCAGGACTTAAAGCTACTTCTGCTTTGAGGACTTTTTTTAATCTTGAAGAAAACAATATAAAAGAGAACAAAAATTTGCCAATTTCTAGGCATGAGGAGACTAAAACCAGAGCCGGAACCTACCAAAAATGGAGTCTGCTAATCATCTTCCCACAACATACATTTTAAACTGGAACCCTGGGATATACAATGAGGGCGTGGTTGAACTTCATCAATTTTTTAATTAGTAACTGCTGACTTGATGATATCAGCAAAGAACGTATTTGGAAATATGGTCACATTTACAGGTACCTGGAGATGATCTTTTGGGGGCCATATTTCTTTTCAGTGGGATACATTTCAACCCATAATATGTATATTTTTTATTCTTCCTCAGAAACTATTAACTATAGTTGTTGACTGCAATAATTTGTATCTCATCAGTTTGCTATGAGAATTAAAAAAATACTGGTAATGTTCCCCTACCATATCCCTCTACAGTTAGAGTGCCAAAGACAGTTTATTCATTCTTACCCGTGGGTCTATCCCTAGAAATTTTTCTGAGGAGATACTCATCACTGAATTCCCCCCCTTCTTTTCCCAAAGTTTCTATTTCTTTATTTAGACAGGCCCCCAAGAGCCTTTGATATCTCTTTCCCACACTCTACTCACAATGCTAAGTTAAGCTGTTTATAACATACTCTCTTGAGAAATAGACCACAGAGATTCAGGGTACAGGTGCCTCATTAGGAAACATTAGCTCTGAGCAATGGAGAGGGTGAGTCCATAGTGGAGCCAGGGCCCATAAAAACATCCTCTAGAGCCCTTGAAGGGACCAGTTTAGGGGCTCTTTCCAACAGACAGAAGCAGCAGTATAGTACAGCCTTCTGAAGATGGTAAGTCTCAAGTCAGGCCCATGAAAATTATGAGGAAGAAGATAACGCTGACAAGAGGGGCATTTGGGAACCTGGTATGCACAGGAGCTAGAACTCTTCCCATAGGACATAGATGCCAAAGTTGCCAAGATGCTTAGATCCTGGAATAAAGGTGAATAGCACAGACTGAACTAAAGCTTCTATTTCATTCAGAGCTGAGGCTGAGTCACATGTGGACACACAAGTGTTGTGGGTCCAGAACTTCTGTAGGCTCAAAGACTCCCACCCATGTCATGGCTGGAAGGTCAAGACTGTGCCTGGTTGGGTCAGAATCTTCCTTCCTGCACTAGTCTCAATTCATCTGTGAGGCAAGGTGATCACTCCTATTCAAGGCAATCATAGCTGGGTGTGGATCTTCTGTTGTTATTTGGTTAATTCAGTACTTGTCTCACCTCCCCAGACTGTCAATATTTTATCATCAAAGACTACATTTTGTTTTTTAGCTCTTAGAACAAGGAACCACTACAACTTCCTTGAGAATATCAGTCCATGAATGCAAACTAATAGCATTGGAGTATTGTAGCTTGAAACAATGCCCAGATAGCCAATAAACCTAATTTCTCAGATCAGGAGGAGAATGCAGGCAGAGAGGAAAAATGATCCTGGAAATTTAGCCATTAAGAAATTTAATAGGAACTATGAAACAGATATGAAAGTGCATTACTGCCTGAGAGAATACGTCTGTGCTCCAGGAGGTCTGAAAAGGACATTTGTTCTGTCCCGATGAAAAAATCCTCTTTTAAAGATATTGTAAACATGTTTTAAAGATCCTTGGTGACATTCATTATTTCAATCTCTCTCTGCCCTCTTACCTTTTTTTACACTGAATTCTGTAGTCCTCCTACTCCTCAGATACATCCTTGTTTTTCTCCATGTGCATGGCCTTTGTTCAGCTCTCAATCCCTTCTTCTTTGGACCAAAAAGAGAGTCCCTACCCTCTGTATTATTCCCCTTCGTCTCATCTATAGTACATCGCCCCCTTGTTTCAAACCCTCTGTAGTTCCTTTCAGTGTATAAAACTGGCCTGCTAGCAGGAGAACTCACACGGCTGCAGATGCCACTGCACACCTTTGATTGTTGTCTCCTGACGCTCTGCTCTCCTACCTCTTTCCCCCAAAGAACTCAGATCTATGAGCTCTCACACCTCATCGCTAGTGGTTACTGAGCTTCCATGTGGGCAGGCTTCTCTTCTCCTATCGTTATCTACAAGGATAGTGTCCCTTCTCCCCCAGGTGAACGTGGCCTCTTTTTATATCTTTATCTGATGCTCTCAGCTTTTTGTGTCTCTGGGCCTAATGAGAATTCAGAAAACGATAGATACTTTCCCTCCATACAATAACACCTTAAACTTAAATATCACTTATCTAGTTCATAAATGATAAAACTCAATATCAAGGTCGTGATTAAATATAAGAGCAAACTTAGGATTTCTGTCTGAGGTCAACTCTTTAACCACAGCACATTACTTTATTCACCTGTATTTTTGTCCCTTTCCCACTATTGTAAGATCTTCTTTATTAGGGGTACAACTATACAGCATTATGCATGCTTTTCTCAATTGTTCTCCATTTAGTTCTCAGAATAGTTTTCCTAAATTTATGCCACACATTAGTATGCTTAATATTAAGTCCAGTACAGGGAAGGCACTGACTATTTTTTTACTTGTTCAAATACAGCAAGTCACTCTGAGGATCCAGAACTAGGGATTATTGGAAAAGAAGGTGTGTTTTCAGAAAAAGGTATGTTTTCTATCCTCATTTCTTTGATTCACACCGGGGGTCACTTTTAAAACCACATGTGAAACTATAGGACGGAACTGATACACACTTGCCCCCCTCCACCTGTTTTAACCCCCGAATCCTTGGTTTCCCAAACCCCTGTTAAAAGTTGTGTGTGTGTGTGTGTATATTATTTGTACTATATTTGAAAAGTATGACATATTCAAAATAAAAGTTCATGCATCTTACCTTCTCTGGAAACTGGAGCCTGACATGTTCTCATATACTCTTTCCCCTCCTGGAGCAGACTCTCAGGGGGAATTGCTGAGCAGGATTGGTAATGCCAACTGTACTGGTTATATGGCTCCTGGATTCCCTCTATCCATTTGCCATTGATCTTTGGGGTGTTTTTTTTTTCGTATTCTTTGATGTGACAACCATAACTGTGATGCCTCTTAGTACTTGGCCACTCTGTACTTTGTTTGGCAATGAGGGAAATGAGATGGTGCCCAACTAGAGAAACACCTGGTATCAAAGCACATGAGTTTACAGAACACAGATTCCATATGCTGAAAAAATTAGGTCCTAGCTCCAAGGAATTATAGGTAATTTTCTTACCAGATAAATAAATTCCCATGTAGGTTTCTATGCCTACACTCACACACTAGCTAGCTTCCATTCTGCCTTTGGTGAACCCCCTGCTGTATCTTTCAGTACTGACTGTCTCTGTCACCGCAATAGGAAATTCAGAGTTCCTTCTAAAGGATTCATAAAAAAGTAGACACCCTTGAACCTTTGCAGAAAAACAACAGCAAAAACTCCAGTAAGAGGATGATAAAGACTTTGCCTTTAAAATGAAACCCTTTGGGGGGCTTAAAGAAATCACTGCCTTTGGGTGGGGTCCAGGGCTGCTCTACCTCTAACCCAGGATGCTCTGATGAGTGAAAATATAGAATCTCGATGTCAGTCTCTGCCCAAATGTATGGGTAGGGTAGCTCTCCACAGAGCTGTCCTTTCTACACTGAAGGAGGGAAGGGCTTACTTAGTTAAGTAACTGTTCTGATTGAGTCTAAATCTTGTGTGGTTGCTGGAAGCACAAATAGTCAGATTACCTGGTCCTTCACCACTTACTGGCTCTCTGATTCTGTTCAAACTACTCTGTTCCCTTTCACCTGTACCCTTTCATTATCTATGAGATTAATATAATAGTATTCATTACTCTGAAGTGTTTTTAAAAGGATAAAGTGAGATTGTGACTATAAATATTTTGCATAAAACTAGCATAATGCAAGCGTTCAGTTAAATGTTAGCAGTAATTGGTGATGATGATAATTTGAATACTCCATGGAGCCAGGATAATCTGAAAACATTCTAAATGTATAATAAGGGGATTGGTTAAATAAACGTTGGCACATTTTTCAGAAAAAAGTAACTAAAAAATAACTAAAACCTCCACTGGGACAGGTGAAGAGCTGCAATGAAACTGAGTTTCACTGCATCTAGAATATATACTTTCAATGGTGATATATTCTGTTGTACATTTTAAGGGGCTTTGAATTTCTAGCTTGTACAGGATTCTTTACATGGCATCACCCAGCAACTGCTCCACTGCTTCAGCCTCTGAATTCCTCCTCACCTGCTTCCCTAACTACCAGAGTTGGCAGCACTGGCTGTCCCTGCCCCTCAGCCTCCTCTTCCTCCTGGCCATGGGGGCCAACACCACCCTTCTGATCACCATTCGACTAGAGGCATCTCTGCATGAGCCCATGTACTACCTGCTCAGCCTCCTCTCCCTGCTGGACATTGTGCTCTGCCTCTCTGTCATCCCCAAGGTCCTGGTCATATTCTGGTTTGACCTCAGGTCCATCAGCTTCTCTGCCTGCTTCCTCCAAATGTTTATCATGAATTGCTTCCTTGCCATGGAGTCCTGCACATTCATGGTCATGGCCTATGATCGCTATGTGGCCATTTGTCACCCACTACGATACCCATCCATCATCACTGATCAATTTGTGGCTAGAGCTACCATGTTTGTTGTGGCCCGGAATGCCCTGTTTTCCCTTCCTGTTCCAATCCTGTCTTCTCGACTCAGGTACTGTGCAAAGAACATCATCAAGAACTGCATCTGCAGTAACCTTTCTGTGTCCAAACTCTCCTGTGATGACATCACCTTCAATCAGCTCTACCAGCTTGTGACAGCCTGGACTGTACTGGGCTCTGACCTCATCCTTATTGTTCTCTCCTACTCCTTCATCCTGAAAGCTGTGCTAAGGATCAAGGCTGAGGGTGCCGCAGCCAAGGCCCTGAGCACGTGTGGCTCTCACTTCATCCTCATCCTCTTCTTCAGCACAGTCCTGCTGGTTCTGGTCATCACCAACCTGGCCAGGAAGAGAATCCCCCCGGATGTCCCCATCCTGCTCAACATCCTGCACCACCTGATCCCCCCAGCTCTGAACCCCATTGTTTATGGTGTGAGAACCAAGGAGATCAAGCAGGGAATCCTAAAACTACTGAGGGGTTTATAATAGGTAGAAAAGATCAGGTCCATCTTTGGCATTGTTAAAAAAGTGTAGAGTTATTTTATGTTGGACAGCAAATTTCACTTTTAATCTTGGAGTAACTTCTAATTCTCCTTTTTCATAATATCTCAGACAACAATGGAAACATTCCTCTGAATATCTTTGTCTCCTCTTGCTTCAAAGGAAGCCTCCCTTTCCTGGATTTTCTGGTTACCTAGGAAATATCCTAGACCAAATTCTTAACCAAGAACTTGCCAAGCTTTAGCAAAATGGGTTGGAAATGGGAGTGTTTGGCCACTAAGGAAACAAATTTTATACAACCAATTTAAAAAGATCCTTCTGTCTCCTGTATTGCAAAGGCAATAGATGCCTCTTGTTTCTCTTGATTGAGTCATGGCTTTTGTGTTGTGAATTGTTTCTTGAGCTGAAGTATAACTTAGGTTCTTGGAGTTGAGTGTTTGACCCTTGGACGTCCCTGACTCTTCCCCGGCATGTATGGCAGACATGACACCTTCTGGCTCCCAGAAAACTCCCAGATCCTGCTAAGATTCTCTGTCTGTAGAAACTCTCTGGGTACAGCATTTCTTATTTTTTTATTTTTATTAGGATGTTCTTTCTTCATTTCTTTATTGTTTGTTTTTGTCTGTAAAGGATATTCACAACTGTATAGTTTTTCTGGGGGTGGGACTGGCAAAGCCATTGTATTTGATGTTATATATTCTTTTCTTCATTATCTTAATCTTTATGACTTTAAAGTCTACTTTGTTCCATTTCATTGGCCTACAAGGACCTTAGAACTTCAGATCAAATTTCAGATAACATCCCTATTCCACTCTGACTTGTTTTCTGGATAAAAATCAACTGTTCTATTCATTCCCTTGATTGTCCTATTTGCTTCAGCCTCCATCCCAAGCTGTGTCTGGTGTTGCTGTCAACAGTGTGTCAGGTATGGAAGCTCTAGGATTGAATTTTCACAGATAAGTGTGTTTGACTATTTTCAATCTCTTTCATAATGATGCCACACATGAACCCAATATTTCCAAGAAATATTTTGCAGTAGCAACCTATATGAGGAAGACAGTTAAGTGTTTCAAGTTTAGCATTTTCCAAATATCATCTGATTGATTTTCCAGTGGGACTATCCTACCTTTTTTCATATTGAAGTTTATGTTTGCTGAAGGAGTTTTATTGAAATTTAGTATTTTGCAGTATTTTTCCTTTTGTGTATCCTTTTATTTTTACTAGTTTTATTGAATATAATCACATGTACCATTGTTTTAGTTTAAGGTACACAACATAATGATTTAATATATGTGTATATTGCAAAATGATTATCACAATACCTCTTTGGCATCCATCACCTCACGTACTTATACTATGGTGTGTGTGTGTGTGTGTGTGTGTGTGTGTGTGTGTGTGTGTGTGATGGAAACATTTTTGTTCTTCAGGATGTCTCTCTTTGGTATCCTGAGACACCTGGTCCTGCTCTACATTTGAGAGGGTTAAATGTCACTGCATGTGTGTGTTTTTGAAGTGCTTGGCTTTGAAAAAGTCTTCTTTAGGATCTGTTATATCACATTTTATAACATTGAAATGTGGGGTTTCATTAGGGTATGAAGGGACTGATCTGGCTGAGCTCTTTGTCTTTTTCTTTCATCCCCTGTAATCTCTTCTTCTTATAAAGATACTATAAATTGAATACCTACTATGTGCCAGACACTTTAATACATTCTTATTTTATTTCTACATTTGCTCTGAGAGGTTGTTATCTTGGCCCTAGATGAAGAAACTGAAGCTAAGAGAAACAAAATGACTGCCCAGGTCACAGCAATTGGGCCAAGATAAATCCATGCCACTGGGGTTCCTGAAGCCTGAACACTTTACCCAAAAGTGCTGGTCTCAACCTTGGCAACAACATAACCTACTGAGTTACAAAAAACCCTTGAGTTACATCCCAAGCTTCTTACATCCCCAGCAAGCTTGGTATTTGGCACTTAGTAGACACATTATAAACATTCATTTGCTGCTCAGTAGTTTCTAGTGGGTAGGAAGCAACCTATAATGACTGAGTAATAGAACAATTATACACTTATAAACAAGTCCCAATATGGTTGTTGAAAGAAGATATGTCCTTGCTTCATGTAGTACTACAACACTGTAATAAAATCATTTACTAATTTTATTATGTATTTAGTTCAGATAGTTTAAATTTTATTAAACAATAATAGACATGACATGTTAAAGTATACAATAAAATGTGAGTGAGCACCACAATAAGTGTAGTTAACATCCCTCACCTCACATAGCTACAATTTTCTTTCTTGTGATGACAACTTTTAAGATCTAATCTCTTAGCAAGTTTCAAATACACAAAACGGTATTGTTAGTTATAGTTACATATATAACTATATATACATTACATACCCTGAATGTATTAATCATATAACTGGAAGTTTGTACATTTTGACCACTTTTCCATCACCCTTACCTCTGGCAACAACATATCTGTTTTTGGTTTCTACAAGTTTGGATTTTTTAGATTCCACATATAAGTGATCATACAGTATTTGTTTCCTCTGTGTAACTTAGTTTGCATAGCATAATACCATGTAGGCCCATCAGTGTTGTTTGGAAATGGCAGGATGTCTTTCTTTCTCACAGCTGGATAATATTCCATTGCATATCCATAGCACATAATTTTTATCCATTTGTCTGTTGAAGGAGAATTTGGCTGGTTCTATGTCTTGGCTATTGTGAATAATGCAGTATGGGAGAACAAATATATGTCTCATCAATATTTTGTTTTCATTTCCTTTGGATATATACCCAGAAGTGAAATTCCTTGATCATACATTAGTTTTATTTTTAATGTTTGAGGAATATTCTTATTTTTTTCATAGTGGCTGAACCAATATATATTTCTATTACACCAACAGTGCAAGAGGGTTTCCTTTTATTAGGTATACAATATAGTGATTCAACAATTTTATACCTTACAATGTGATCACCTCACTGATTCTGGTAATAATCTGTCACCATGAAAATTTATCACAATATCATTGACTATGATTTGTTATTCCTCTGTGATTAATAATATTGAACATTTTCACGTGCACCTGTTGGCAAGTTGTATTCTTTGCTAAAATGTCTACTCAAATTCTTTGGCTATTTTTAATTGGATTCTTTGCTATTGTATTGTATAATATCTTTATATAATTGGGATATTAATGTCTTATCAGATATAAGATTTGCAAACATTTTCCCAATATGTTGCCTTTTCATTTTATTAATAATTTTCTTTGCTATGCAGAAGCTTTTTAGTTTTATGTACTCCCACTTATTATTGCTTTTGTTGTCTCTGCTTTTGGTGTAAAATCTAAAAATATCATTACCTAAACCAGTAATAGCTTACTTCCTATGTTTTCTTCAAGGAGTTTTATAGCTTCCGGTCTTATGTTCAAGTTGTTAATCCATTTTGTTTTGGTGTCCATGTACGTTGTAAGACAGGGGTCCAGTTTAATTGTTTTGCATGTTGCTGTGTAGTTTTCCCATAATTATTTATTGAAAAGACTGTATAAAATCTATATTATATAGAAGATGGATAGATAAATAGAGGAAGACTTTGATGGAATTAGAGTTTTTCCCAAAATCCTGATTGCCGTTTTAGGAGACCTTGAAGCAGAAAACTAAACTAAAGCATGCCTCTACTTCTGACCTACAGAATTAAGTTTCCAATTTAAAAAATTAAAAAATGAAACAAGCACCATTAACAACTCTGGAAGAAATTAGAAGGAATAACACAAATACAAGCAGAGAACAATAAAATAAAAGGATACGTATAACAGAAAAAAACAACAAAGTCACAAGTTGTTTTGATTGTCCTGGCTGGTGTAGATCAGTGGATTGAGCCCTGGCCTGTGAACCAAAAGATTTCTAGTTCGATTCCCAGTAAGGGCACATGCCTGGGTTGTAGGTCAGGTCTCCAGTTGGGGACACATGAGGGGCAAACACACTCTGATGTTTCTTTCCCTTTCTTTCTCCTACCCCTCCCCTCCCCTCCAAATCAATCAATCAATTAATAAATCTATCAATAAATATATAATTTTTTTTTAAAGTTGCTTTTAAAAATAAGAATAAAAGAGATAAATATTTAGGAGAAATAAAAATACCCAAGTTGAAATTATCTATAACTTTTTAAAAACTATCAAAATCAAAGATATTTTAAAAGATGATAAAACTATACTTTGAACTATTATGATAATTAATTTGTCAATTGTATAATATAAGTATTTCTTGGCAAAAAAATTTCCAAAAATGGCAAAAGACAAACAGTAAAAATCTGCACTGTTATATATCTGTTAAAGATGATGAAATCATAATGAAACACTTTTTCACAAAGAAAACTTTTAGCTTAGGTACCTTAATGATAAAATCTTCCAGAACTAAAGAAGATAAACTCTTTTAGAGAATAGAAATGAAGACTTGACTTGGGGTGGTGAATGCGTGATACAGTGACAGATGATGTGTTGTTGAATTGTGTACTTGAGGCCTGTATATTTTGTTAACCACTGTCACCTCAGTTAATTCAGTAAAAAGAAAAAAAATTTAAAAAGGGAATATTTTCTCATTCATTTTTTTAGGTTATCATAATCTGGCATCAAACACTGACAAAAATATTAGAAGGAAAGAAAATTTCAAGCCAACATATCTTATGAACATGGATATAAATTCTAGATAAAGTATTTAAAATTAAGTACAAAAGCAGCAAAAATTAATACATTATGAAAAAGTGAGGCCTATTCTGGGAATGTTACTTTAACATTTGATAATTGACCTACACTTAATTCACCTCATTAACATTAACATAAATAACAAGAGAAGAAATACAGATATATAAAAATACAAAAACAAAGAAGAAACACAAATTTGTCAATAGATTTGGGAAAATCATGCAACAAAATTCACCATATATGGCAATAAAAATAAACTCAGAAATTTAGAAAGAGAATGGAACTGCCTTATCCATTAGAGGTTGTCTTCCCAAAGTCTACAGCCAAAATAATTCTCAGTGTTGAAATAGTAAATACTGAGAAAAAAGCAAAAATGCATTTGATTGCAAAGGAAGAAATAAATGTCATTGTTTTCAAATAACTTCATTCTGTGGGTGGAAAATCCAAAAGCAACAATAAATAAAATATTAAAGTTTATAAGTAAATTTAGTAAGATTGCTATGTAGAAACTCAAACACAAAAATCACTTGCATGTTTATATTCTAGAAACAAAAAAATAAAAACTAAAATCCATAAGTCAATACAATTTACTATTGCATCAAAAATAGTAAATACCTGGGAATAAAGATATCCAAATTGTCTATATTTAAACTAGATGAGCACACATTGATGAGAAAAATTAAGAAAGACTTAAATTGAGAGGTATATCATGTTTATTGACTGGAAGATTCAGCAATGTAATGGCATTAATTCTTTCCAAATTGATATATGAATTCGATGCAATTCCAATAAAAACATCAACAAATATTTTTGTGGAAATTGACAAGCTGATTTTCAAATGCCTATGGTAATTCAAAGAATCTAAAAAACAAACAAGACATACTACTGCACACTTCAAGAATTTTTATAAAACTGTGTAATTAAGATAATGTGGTATTGGCAAATAGACCAACTGATCAGAATGGGGAGTACAAGAAAAGACACATAGTTATATTGTGATCTGCTTTATGGCAAATGTGAAATCACAAGGGATTTCTTTTTTATATATGGTGCCGCAGCAAAAATTAGATTTTTCTATAAAATCAGATTTTGAAGGCCTTTCTCCAGTATCTGCATTCTTCTCAGTATGATGATTGTGTGTCAACTTGACTGGTCCACAGGATATTTGGTTAAATACTATTTCTGGGTGTTTATGTGAGGATATTTATTAAAGAGATTAGTATTTGAATTAGTAGACTGAATTAAAGCAGATTGTTCTCCCCAGTGTGTGTTGGCATGCATCATAATTCATTGAGGATTCCAACAGAACAAAAAGGTGGAGGAAAGGAGGATTATCTCTCTCTCTCCCTCTCTCTGTGTGTCTCTCCCTCCTCTCTCTCACTTGGTGTCTCTCTCTCTCACCTCTCTTTCTGCCTCTCTGTCTTTCTCTCTCTCTCCCCCTTACCTCTCTCTCTTTCTGCCTACCTGAGGAACTGGGACATCTGTCTCCACCTACCCTAAGACTAGGACTTATACCACCACCGCACTGGTTCTCAAGCCCTCAAACTTTAACTGGGAATCTCACCACTGCCTTTCTGAATACCATTAACAGTAGCATTAGGCTAGGACTTACCAAAGACGTTTAAGCCATGACATTGTAGGAAACTGCCTAACTAGCAGCCTCTGCCTACTATTATTATCATAGTTTGTAGCAGAAATGTTGATGTTAAATCTGTATAAATAACCAATGAATAAAGAAGGATAGTCAGAAGCATTCATTAGTAAAAGTACTGGGTTAAGAATTCAATAGACTTATGGGGGGGCAGGGCTGGGAATATAAGACAGAAAACTGTACTTGAACAAGAATTCAATAAAAATAAAAATTAAAAAAAAGAATTCAATAGACTTGGATTTCCGCTTCTTCTCTGGCACTGATCTGCTGTGACCTAATCATGTCTCTTGATCTTTCTAGGTCTCATTTCCTATTAAATAAAATAGTAAGTAGTCTCTATTCTTGATATCCCAGAGTCCCTTGTTGGAACTTGTAAAAATTATGGAATAATTTTAAAAAGTGAGAACTTGTCTCTCCTTATTCCATTCTGACCACTATGGGTCATTGCTCCCATGAAGTGACCTCATCTAACAGCGTCTGGGGCAGTACAAAGTCCACATACAATGCAGAAGTATGATTGGACTACTGACCTGAACTAACACTAGGGAAAGAATCAGCTTTAGTGTGGCAACTCATTGTTTTCCATCCTTCAGGCCCTTGGGGTCCCGAAGGCAGATGGAAATGAATCTGGGAAGTATGAACCATCACTATAAATTCTTACTCACTGTAAAGTATCATTTCACAAAGCCCAAAGGTTTTATCACCCAAACAGATGACTCTTCTAGAATATGAATGAGCTACTAAAAGATTTTGTAAATTGGTTCCCTATTAAATAATGGAGTCCAGATTGAAACTAAAGGCAAAGAAATCAGTGCAGGGGAAAAGATAATGGAAAGAATAAGATGACTTAGAAGTGTTAGTCATAAAGTCCTTGGAAAAAAGGAATGGAACAAAGGAAGCAATTCCTAATTAATCTTCAGAATAGAGGGAGAAAGTGATATGGAGCATCTAACTTTCATGAAAACAACGTGTGATTTTGTTATACTCTATAGCCAGTGACCAGTGATCTGTCTCTCTCTGTTTCTACCTTTCACACATACAGAAACCACATATACAATTCAAACTGAGTTGAATTACCAACCATATTCCTATCTGTTTCTTATTATCAGTGGTGGACCATAAAATATTGATTAGAAGAACAATAAATAAGAATATTTATGACTAATTTTTGTTTTATAGTTTTTCCTCTTCATTCTTCTGTCCATATATACCATGATGGTGATATTTATCAAACATATTATACAGGGATGAGTCCCAAATATTTATATGCAGCCATGATCCTCCCCGATTTCAGGCATACATATCTAATTGTCTATTTGACATGTCCACTGGATAGTAATTTCTTTTGGTAAGTATATCAGAGTGGAGTTGTTGAATAATAGTGATGACGTATTTTTCACTTTCCAAGAAATATGCCAAAAGAGTTTTCCAAAGTAGTTATACATTTCACAAACCAACTACCAGTGTATGAAAGTTTCAGTTATTCCACATCTTCTTTATTATAATTTCATTTATTTTCTCTTTAGCAGTTTGAGGAGAATAAAAGGGATTCATTTTGGGATATTAATTCTCATTTCCCTGCTCATTTGCTATTGACCACTTGTCTTTCTTCTATAAAAAGTGTCTGTTCATCTTTTTTCCTTTTTAATTGTTTCATTTGTATTCTTATTGTGGAGCTTTAATTCTATTTAACTTTATTTTCATGACACATTATCTGTATTCATTTAATTATTTTGGCAAGCTTATTGTCTTTCTTGCTAATTCAGAATGTAAGAGTTATGGGGGGAAAAGACGTTTATCATCACCATGTATCTGAGGTATTCCCACATCTAACACCAGCTATAACGTAAATAATAAATATTAAATAACTAAACCCTTGAAACTTTTATGTCTCAGAAAGTCTTAGAGAACCCAGGACACCCAGACTTTACATTAGAATAACATTATGTTCTCTTAAGAACTAAATCTTAACTGTTTAATTAAATGGATTTCTTGCTATCCTAACTTAAGAATATGCTGCAAACTTATTTTAATAGTCAATTATAATTTATTTAATTTATTATTTAATATTTTAATTACAAAATCTTATTTATCAGACCCTGAATACTTGCACTTTTATGTTTAAAGGCCATAATAAAACCTGTAGAAAAACATCTTTTCAATTTTGTTTACTCTGTTCTTCCCAAATGTGTTTAACCTCCAGAACCCTCAATTTTAGTATCATTCATTAAGATCTTCTACCACTTGAGAGCTTTTCTGATGCATTAATGATTTCCATTTATGAGACTTTGCCAAATGTCACTTAGCCCAGACTGAGTAATCTAAATAGAAATGAGTGACAGAGTGAGGTCAGTAAGACTGTAATTTCTAAGGAGCAGAGGAGAATACATTAAGAGAAAAACCCCATTAGTTACCAAGTGCGTGTTCCAGGGGCTGTAACATGGAGGGAATGCTTGGAAACAGCAGGGTGTGTTGACAGATATCATCAAACTTAGGAGTGAAACTTAGGGATATCATCAATCTCTAGAGCTTTTTACACAATTGATTTGTACAAAGTCGTCAACACTGTAAGGCTCAGGACAAGTAGCTCTGCTGCTGTATGCCAAATGCCATGTCAATTGTTGGATACTGGTCATCTTGGTTGAGTTCCATGTCTGTGAAGCATTAGCATGCTTCAAGCCAATCTAAAAGGGCTCATCTTGGCTATCATCTCAAAATTCTGGGTAACTGAAAGCTGGGTCTCTGTACAAAATCACCAATTTTGCTAGCAGAATATTTTCATCAAGGGCATCTCTGATGTTTGTTGGGCATTTATTTGTATAAGAGTAAGAGTCTTAACAATTCCATTTTAGAATATAGCCAGGCAAGCAGAATCCACATC
Source organism: Sturnira hondurensis (assembly GCF_014824575.4). Lineage (NCBI taxonomy): Eukaryota > Metazoa > Chordata > Mammalia > Chiroptera > Phyllostomidae > Sturnira > Sturnira hondurensis. The sequence goes on along the minus strand of NW_028080009.1, from coordinate 381,773 downwards.
AGCGTATCTGCACAAAATGGGATGTCTCATTAGCACTGTTTAGTGTACTCTCAATACAGTTATGGGCTAATGTGTAATCTATTGTTTTCATTCCTTTTTTTATATGACTAAACAACCCTTCTCCATCTGTGTGACTTCCTTTTGTTATTTTATTAGCTAGGTATAATTAAGTAACACTCAAATCCTTCTTCCCTGAGGGTTTTGATACCCTTTTTAAGTGTCTTTAGATATGTCTGTTCTAATCATGGCACTTATCAAATATTTGTCATTCAGATGACAACATCCTTCCCCTTTTCAGATGTTGTACTTGGGTGAAAGTAGCACCAGCATAAGAGATTACAAGTTAATTATGGGCATCTTTCATACTGAAAGTGAAAAAATAAGAGCAACTACCATTATTTTTAGGTGGCAAATAAACTGAAAAAAAAGGAAGTGAAATGAACAGACTTGCCATGGACAATCATTAACAGTTGTTTTAACAGTCAAAATTGGAATTTTTATTTGATTGTGTTAACAATCAAACTAGATGTTCTGAGTCCCAGCATAACTAAATTTTAGTTTAACATACAAAACAAAACATTTAAACCCATAAAAATTAGATCTTCTCTGAAGTCAATTGCTTTTAGGAGTATGTATGTCAACAAGAAGTAAACTCCTGCTTCTGATATAGAAACATGGGGAGAGATAAGCTCCTGAGAAACAAATCCCCATCTATGGTGGCTGGAGAGCAGGAAAAATAAGAAGTTTGATACTGTTGTTATCTTGTGTCCTGCTTATTTACATGACACTTTGGGACTGAGTTTGACTTCTCAGATTTTGTATTGGACAGACAATTGAACTTCTGAGGCATGATCTAAGAAGAGAAACAACCATAATTTCCATCTAAGGACATCGATCTCAAGGAAAAACAAGACATTGAGATCAAAGGAAGGATTTGGAAGGTGTCACAATAGTTTTCTTTGTACCGTATAGGAACAATATAGTTGGGCTCTTGTACAAACCCAATGTTTAGTGCTTCCTTTGATCTCAGCCTGTAATGGTAACTTATAGAAGAAAGACATATAACAGATTTGTTAGACAGAATAATGCCAACCCTAAAGTATGTTCATGCCTTAGTCCCGTTGAATACTCAAACTGCTTAATTATTTTGTTTTAACTACTCAATTTTTATAATGAATTTTAACATTGTTGGATATAAATATAAAGCATATAAGAGCATCAATATGTAGAGAACCTATGATTCCCCATATTGCACAGTAATGAGTTTTGTTTTTTTTTGCCTAAACACATTTGATTTTGTTTTCTCTGTGACAGGCTCTTTTCTCTACATCTTGCTTCTTAAGTGACCTGAGAAAGCTTTGAGAATGCAGAGAGATTCATTCACTGTTGTGGTATTTATGTCAATGTAGCTTTCCAGAAATTGTAAATGTTTTTAGCATGGAAAAAAATAAAATATGATATTGTCTTAATGACAACAGGCATCTTGTTATTGCTACAGTCATGTGCATGAGATTTTTGGTGTTTTATAAATCCACTGGTGTTCGAAAATTGGGCTTCAGTGAAAAAAGAGCTTAACTCCCATTCTGCCTGCTGAGAATTTGTGGTTGATTCAATATGAACTTCATATCTACTCATTACAGAACGGATTCCAATAACTTCTTCACTTGTCAATTAAAATAAACAAATAAAACTCTCTCCTACCATGTCCCATATCTCAGTGAACAACACCAATATTCACTTATTTGCAAAAACCAAATCCTGGAAATTAAAAATGACTCAATATTCTCTTTTATCCCCCAAATCACATTAAGCAGTGTTCTCTGCCAATTTATTTTACATACCATTGCCCCGCCATCTCCATCACCACTTATTTAGGTCAGGTTAGCAGTATTTCTCTCAGCTTACTGCAGACTCTGATCTGCTCCTTCAATCCACTCTCCACTGCAATATCACAGAAGCTCTTCTAAAGTATAACTAAAATTACATCCTCACTGGGACTATAATAGACCATCAAATTTGGGCTGTACCTTGGACAGAAAAACAAAATGTCAAGAATCTGTTGAGTTCTGTATTTGGAAGTTTTTAAACTTTTTATCATTTTTCCCTCCAGGATCTTCTGCTGAGTGTTAAGTTGGAAGATTGATGCCAGGTGTCTCTGTACCTGAAAAAATAACACAAATGGAATTGGAGGCTTGAACTGAATAAAAAAAATGTCCAGCAGCCATGAATATAGCCCATCACAGCACAACCCAGTTCCATCCTTCCTTCTTTGTCCTTTCAGGGATTTCAGGCCTGGAAAATTTTCATACATGGATTTGTCGTTCCTTTTGTGTTGGATATCTGATTGCCTAGGGAACATTATTATCCTGTTTATAATTCAGGCTAAGCCTAGTCTCCATCAACCCATGTTTTACTTCTTGGCTCTGTTGGCCTGCACTGACATAAGCCTGTCCACTACCAGTATCCTCAAGATGCTGGGCATGTTCTGGTTCAATTTAAGGGAAATTCTTTTTGGTACCTGTCTTGCACAAATGTTTACAATTCAACTGTGCACCAGCCTGGAGTCCAGAGTACTGATGATAATGGCCATAGACTGCTACATTGCTATATGCAGACCCCTGTGATATACCATGATCCTCACCAACAAGGTGGTAGCCATGCTTGGTATTGTCATGACAGAGAGATATTTAATTTTCATCATCTTTTCTGTGTTTCTCCTCTTCCTGTTGTCATTCTGTGGTGCCTGAATCATTCTTCACACTTCCTGTGAGCATGTGGGCATTATTCTTTCCTGTGCCTGTACCAGGGCCAATAACTTGTTTGGCATGGTTGCTTTTCCTGTGGAATTCATTGACTTGATTGTAATTGGTGTCCCTTCTGTGAAGATACTCTACACAGTGCTCCATTTACCATCATGGGGTGCCCGATTTGAGACTCTCAACATCTGTGGCTCCCATGTCTCTGTCATGCTCATCTTCCACACCCCAGCATTTTTTTTCTGACCCACCGCTTTGGTCATATCATCCTTGGCTGTATTTATATATTTCTGGCCAATCTGTATATGGTTGTTCCACCTGCACTCAATCCTATTGTATACAGAGTTAGGACAAAGTGGATCCAGGAGCAAGTCCTACTGATTCTCAACCTTAAAGGTGTTTGATCCTCAGCTTCCCCAGTCATGATGATATGTATGATATATACATATAGATATGTATATAATATGCATATTATACATAATACAATATGTATGTAATATAATATATAATATAATGTATATAGTATATACATATCTCTATATATGTGTGTGTGCATATATATATCATATATGTATGTGTTTGCATTTGGATTCAGCTACGAGGAGAAACTAAGGCCCAGTGCAATGCTTGAATTCTAAACACTCAAACACTATTGCATTAAATGGGTCCATTAGCTCTACTGACTTTCTGAATCAACTTGAAAAAGGTTTACAGGAGACATCAATTATCATCTTTCTGCCCTCATCACATGTCCTAGTCACTGCCTCATTATACATATGTGTTGTGTATCTGTGATTCAACCTTGGTTTCCACAACTGACTAAACTCGCCAAGGTTGCCACAGGTTGGCTTGTTTTAATAGGATTGGCTGGATTTTTCAATTTTGATATGGCCATTTGAAATCTGAAATCTAAGAGAATGAATGAGTTCATTAATCATGATAAAAAGTTTAATAGAAGCTTTAGTGCCAGAAGACTTGTCATGTGCACGTGATATTTATGTACAAAAAAATGCTCCATTGAGGGCACTAATGGGTTTCTGTGCAACATTCTAAAGGGAAATAACTAAAAAGGTAACATCATTCCCTTAGTGAGTATGTCTCACCTTAATATTACTCCTTTAGGTCTGGCCTCTAGTGCTCCTGGGGTACTCCCTACTGATCCACATACATCAATAGACACAGAGTCAGATTTTTGAATCAAAAGATACCATGATACTGTCTCAGATATCTTTCTAGCATATATGGTAGGGATTTCATGTAATGTAACTTGCTTCTGGCACCATTATTAAAATGGCCACTGGATCAAATCAGGAAGGAATTGTGGTAGTAGAGAGATCCAAGCGATAATCAAAATGATTTGAAAGATATTGCCACAACTTCTGTCCATCCTTGTTTGAAAACTGTTTCTCAAGCCTTTTACCCCCCGACACTTCAGCCCTGCCACAGCCACAAGTCCAGCATGCCTCACAGCCAGAGGGTGCATCGTCTTCCTACTGCACACTCCCCGGTGTTGGCAGTAGAAATATGTTGGCGTGTGATCAAAGTGCAGAAGGGCCAGGAACAGGGCATGGACCTCATCTGCTGCTGCCTACCCCCGTGCTGGCCAGATCTTCTCATTCTCTATGTATGTTAGTTCTGTCCTGTCACTAGTTGTTCAAGATGTGGCCTGCCATAGTTTCTGAGGAAAGATTTGAGAGAGAAAGATACTTCTTACCACTGCACTTTGTCCAGAAATTATAATAATGCTCTTTCCTTCCCTCCTTTATCACCCATTCTAGGTTCCATTCACGGGCAATCAGGGCTTTTAGAAGTCTTTACTTCCATCTGCCTCCTCTTCCCTTAACCATTAAGGTCTGCCTGTGCCAAATGCCAGAGGGGAATTTATGTGCTTTCTCTTCAGACTCTTTGTCTCTGATGTTCAAGTCTTGCTAATTTCTTTATGCCAAGTTAATGGCCTGATACACTGTTCAGAACTCTTTCTCCATCTTTGTGGTTTGCCCATAATTAAGGCTATAATGTGGAAACTGCATTTTTTAGCTTTCTCGTGGCGAGCTGATTCATTCATTATCGGGACCCAGATTTTTCCTCCCCATTTGTTGGGTCACAGGAAGCCTCCCTGGGCCATAAATCTGAGGCGAGGAGAAGGTTTTCACGCAAGTAAAATAAGCAAAATGAAGTCTGGGAAAATCAGTTAGGTAACCCTAGGCAGTGCCCCAAACACTATTCTCTGGATGGAATGGGTTGCTGCTGTACTTGTACAACTGTATTGCTTCCGGCTCTAGACAATTGGAGCTGTGGTGGCTAGTTCTCTGCGTCATTCTCGGCTACAGACTTTATGGGTTTATTCTGGAACTCATATTATGACTTGCCAGTGATTCCCTGCCCCCGGTTTCTTTATCACTCATACCAGCAGCACCACTGGATCTACCACATCCTATAGTCTGAGAAGTGGGTTACTTGAACCTCAGCCTAAATTTGCTACAGAATTCTCCCTTGCTCTTGGACCCATTCAAAACGGTCAGCCTTCAATGTCACCAGATAAATAAATCACACATTAGATAAAGATTCTCAAGGATGTTTATATGTTATCTGTAAAATCCAGAATGGTTTCTTTCTTAGTAGTAGGGGGTGCAAGTTATAGTAATTTGTCTCTTGACATGGGAGTGATGTCTGAACATTTTCCCCACCACTGGAAATGCAAAAACATCCCTAATTTGGCAAACTCCTGAATCTTTGTGATATTTATCTTCCACCCTGCCATGTGCATGTGCCTTATCAGAGAATCCAGGGTACTTGACATTTCCTGGTTAATGCATCTGATTATATGCTAGCATCCATGTACTGGATCAGTGTGGTAGGAAGTGTCAAAATGATCCAGGTTGTTTCAGTGTGTATGGTAACAAAGAGCAAAAAAGTAAATGTAGCCAATGAAAAGCTTCTGTATGCCAGTGGCTGTCTACTCTAGTTGCCTGGAAACTGTTTTCTTGATAGGGATCAACAGAAAAGAACACATTAGTGAGAACAATGTTCCCATAGTAAATGCTAGACACCTTGTTTGTTTTAGTAAAGATGTCCCACCTGGCACAGCAGTTGTTATTGGGGCTACAATATTTTTGACCTAGTAAATGAATGTGTAACCAAAAACAATAAAATAGAACCCAATGTATTGTTTGAAAATCGCTACAGACATTAATACCATTAGGAATACGACACAGCAAAAGGCATGTATTATGTAGTCGGCAATTAGACATAAACAATCACCTTGGATTTTTACATTAACAGTATCACAAGAATAGGACTTCTTGAAAATATTTCATTCAAGTAGAACTATTGGTCATAAACATTAAAAAATTAGGGAGTTGATCTGAGTGTTTTATTGTAACTATAAACTATCAGTATAGAAGTGTATATAATTGGTTTTATGTATATTTTTATCAATATATTTCTGGAAAATATGCCCTGGCTGGTGTAGCTCAGTGGATTGAGCGCGGGCCTTTGAACCACACGATCGAGGCTCGATTCCCAGTCAGGGCACATGTCTAGGTTGCAGGCCAGTTCCCGGTTCCTGGTGGGGGACGCACGAGAGGCAACCATACATTGATATTTCTCTCTCTCTCTCTCTCTCCTTCCCTTCCCCTCTAAGATAAATAAATAAAAATATTAAAATATATATATATATTTCTGGAAAATCAGAACTTGGTACTCGTTGATATTTTGTCTAGACCCTCTTGCCCTAGAGCTTTGCTCTTACATGAGTAATCAATAATAATTAATACTTTTATTTCCTAACTATCACACTCTACTCATTCAGCTGGTACAGGGTGATTAACTCTGAGACTGCCCCTATGCCTTCAGGGGCAATACTGACTGCTCAGGGGTCACAGAATGGGAAAAGCTGAGAGGAAAGATTTCTCCCTCAGGGATTAGAAAATGCTTGGCTCTGGAGTCTCTGGTCCCCTCAGGGCCAATGAGGCGGTCTTTCCCCAAGGCAGCTGAAGCTCAAGCATAATCTATTTTTTTCTGAAAGCCAGAATGTCACATTAAGACAGCACAGGAGCCCTTCCTGGCAGAGATCTTTCTTCACCCAGTAAGTTTGGCTCCACCAGAAGAGGAAGGCACGAATCTACTGCTATGATGTTGGACATCCTGGCTAGAGCAGGGATTGGGGTGGGACTGAAGCTGGGCTTGCAACTGGAAAAGCTGTAGGGTTGAAGTTGAGCTAGAAGGGCAAGTGAGGGAGAGAAATGGCACAGCACCAGATGGAGATGACTGTGCCAAAGCTGAGCCTGGGCTTCTTGCTCTGGGAGAAGTTAGATCTAGATGGAGGTCCAAGGATCAGTAGCAGAGTATCATGGGAGGGATTTTTTGAAGAGCCTTCATGAAAATGTTATGGAAACATGAGGCAGAATGCAGACTGGGAAGGAAAAGAGGATTCCTAGTCATACCCCCTTGATCATCATTACTTAGAAATCTTCACTAGTCTGCCTTTTACTACCTTCATTTCCTAAAGGTGCCTGATTCCCTTTCTGCTCTTTCCTTTACTTCCCTTGTGTCCCTTGTCACCTTTATTTATGTTTAAGCTCTCATTTTTAAAAAGATTTTATTTACTTATCTTTAGAGGGGAAGGGAGAGAAATATCAATGTATGGTTGCCTCTGGTGTGTCCCCTGCTGAGAACTGGCCTGCAACCCAGGCATGTGCCCCGACTGGAAATCAAACCACAGTCCTTTGGTTCTCAGGCCCACTCTCAATCCACTGAGCTACACCAGCCAGGGCTCAACTCTCCTGCTTTGATTTAAGTTTTCTCATTTTCCATCTTCTCTCCACCATCCATTTTCTGGGCATGCATGCTTCTGTCCTCTCCACTCTTTCCATGCTCTCTCTCAGTTTATCATCCATCTATTAGATCTAGATTCACTCTACTATGCGCAGCTTCCTCCAGACTAACAAAGATCTCCAAGGGAAGCAAGCTTAGGACACTGATTTCCACTCATACATTTCTGTGCTCACTACATCATTTCTCATTTCCCACCCCTCTCTCACCTCCTATTGAACAGGTTTGACATCAGACCCAATAATGTTTCATGATTAACACAAATTCCTATCACGTTCCCTATACTCTTAATTTAGTACTCAAAAAGGTTATTGAGAAACGTCTACGCACAGATGTGGCTCCTGTAGACACCAAAAGCAGCGACCTTACAGGCTGGATCACTGAGAAGGATTGCTTGAGCAATAGCACCTTAGAGAGAATTTTTTCCCCAACAAGGCTCTCTGCAGATTAATTGGAACAATAAAATGGGCAGTGACATCTTATTAAGCTGGATAAAGAAACCTAAAAATTGAGAAAAGAGGGCAGAATGATATAAATACAGGGAGTTAGAAGAAGAAGCATGAGGGCACACTGTGAGAGCAAAGATACTCGTCAAAAAAGAGGCCGAGAACCCTATGGCTATCGTGTAATTCTTATCCTGGAATTCAGTACCAGTGTCCTCGCACACATGGATTTTCTGATTGTAATAGTGGTACTGATCTTTGTGCTCTTCTCGTTGTCTTTGATGTTTGAGGTCAGACCGTAAAATTAAGGTTTACACACTTAGATATATCTAGGTATGCATTTATTTTTATTTATTTCACTGAGATTTATTGGAATTCTTAATTTAGTTATCGATGTATTTTCTCTTCTGAAAAGTTCCTAAGTCTCTACCCCATTCTCTCTGCCCTTCAATCTGGAACTCTGACCGTATGTAAGTAAGACATTTGCATTCTTGCCTCTATTTTTGTTATACTTTTTTCATTATTTTACATTTTGAAAATTTCTCTCCATCTTCATTCTAAGTAAATTCTTCTGACCTCTCTCTGACAGCTGACTTTCTCTTTAGTAACCTCTAATGGTTGTTAAATTTAAATGAGTTCTTATTGTTGTTATTTCTCAAATATATCTGTCTTTTAAAAAATCTCATTTGTTACTCTTTATAGCTTCCAGTGCCCTAAGCAAAATATTAATTCTTGACTTCAGCAAAACAAAAATAGAGTGGCTTTGTCTAATTAGAGTCCAATGTCCTTACTCTTAACTACACTTTTATATTTTCTATGTATCCACAGGAGCATCATTGTTAAAAATTTTCCAGTTCTATCTTTTATTTCACCTTCTTGTGGCTAATAAACTTTTATTTCTTAAAATTTTAGTTATTATATTTTTATTTTTAAGAGATATGACTGATTCTTCTTATTCTTATCTGTTGGTTATATTTTCTCATTTATTCATTTTAATTGTTTTATTGTTGTTCAACTACAGTTGTCTGAATTTACCCCTACCACTCTCCCCCACCCCAAGAATCCCCACCTTCCTCCTCTGATTCTATACCCCTTTGATATTGTCCATGAGTTCTTTATAGTTATTCCTGAAAAGCCTTCCTCCCTTTCCTCCCATTATCCCCTCCCACCTTCCCTCTGGTGTTACTTATATTCTCAAGCTTGTCTTTCACTTCTTATAACCCAGTAAGGAAATTTGCTCAATGTATTTTATTAATAACTTCAATATCTCAAGTTTTTGTAAATTGAATTCTGTTTTCATTTTTATGGGCCTTTACTCATAATTTTTTCTTTTTTTTTTTTTACTGAGAGTAACTCTATTTCTTCAGAAGTCTATGTGTTGAAGTTTTCTGAGAACTGAGAGAAAAGTTGGTTCCTCAAAAAAGGATTGGGGCTTATTTCTTTTAGCTATGTTTCATCTTATATTTTCTGCGGCCACTATGGCTTAGGATAAATTTAAATGCCTCTTTGATAAAATAATAATATAAACAACAAAAATAAATATGGAACAGAATTTTCAACTAATATACAAAAATTTTAAAATTGTGTCAATTTTTGACAAGGCATTTCAATGGGGAAAGAGTAGTCTTTTCAAGAAATTATACTTGGGTTACTGGATACCCACATGTAAATGAATGAAATGGATTTTTACCCTTTTGTTATGGATCAGAGGTGTAAATACTAACAGCCAAATCAATAAAATTCTTAGAAAAAAATATGTAGAAGTAAATCTCTGTGACCTTGACTGAGAACAAAAGTCAATTCCTCTTTGAAACAAGCAGTTGGTGTAAACTCAGGCTGCAAAGTTGTATAAGGACCAGATTGTGGTTCAGGTTTTACAGGAAAGATGTTACTCCTATGTAACAAATTTGGAAGGAGTCAGTTTCCTTTGAATTCACATGGGGATGAGGGATGAAGATGAAAGAGTGGATTTATTTCTAGCACCTTTATTCATGATGTAGTGCTATAAAGTCCCATCTAAGTGGGAGATCACCTAATAGATTTGCCACCTCCGTAAGCCTGGATTTTATTTTCTGTCCCTGAGCTCTAGTAAGCAATAAAAACTGGGGCTTAATTGGGGAGGGGAGGGGATAATGGGGGAAAGGGGTACAGGCTTCACAGGAACAATTNGGATGAGGGATGAAGATGAAAGAGTGGATTTATTTCTAGCACCTTTATTCATGATGTAGTGCTATAAAGTCCCATCTAAGTGGGAGATCACCTAATAGATTTGCCACCTCCGTAAGCCTGGATTTTATTTTCTGTCCCTGAGCTCTAGTAAGCAATAAAAACTGGGGCTTAATTGGGGAGGGGAGGGGATAATGGGGGAAAGCGGTACAGGCTTCATAGGAACAATTGTAAAGGACACGTGGACAATAACAAGGAGGGGTAGAAACAGGGGAAGGAGGTTGGGAGGGCTGGAGTGGTGGGGAGGACTTGGGGGAGAAGGCAGAAAACTGTACTTGAACAACAGTAAAAAATGTTAGAAAATAAAATAAAATTGAGGACCAATCACAAAATAACAAACCAAACCAAAACAAAATTTGGTGCTTAAGTTCATATAATGCTACAAATGCCCTCAGGTTGAAAGCCAACATCAATGTTTGATTTTAATGTCTGGATTTCATTCTATCCTTAGCCTGATAATCCTTTCTTTTAGCCTGTTTGTGGATGCATTCAAGGCATTCAGACATACATATACATATAGCAATAGGTAAGGCTATTAGTATAAATAGAGACATAGAAAACCATAGATATGATTGTTATTCATTTTCATCAGGAACTTCGCTCTATATACCCAATCCATCATGCCCCTGGATGCCTTTTACCTTTTGCTTCTTTAAAAACTTAATTGTAGATGCCTTAGTTTTAAAAATGTATATCTATACATTTTAAACTGAATTTAAACTGAAATGTTTTCATTGATATTACACATTTCATTAAAATAACATTTGATGCTTAAATGATTTTTAACTCATTAAATATTAACCAAGCAAACACTAAAAAGATACATTCACATGGGAGAAAAATATAAAATAATACACAGATGAAAGAACAATGGGAAAACATTATTTTACATACTCAACAAATTTTTTTAGCCACCTTTTATGTGTTACAAGATGTGGTAGGTACAAAGGATGTGAAGGAGGTGAGATAGGTTATGTCCTTATCCTCATGGATCTTACAAGCTAAGCATGTGGTCATCAGAGTCTGTGGTAGAATTAACTCCTCCTTTCTTCTTCAGCTACTCAAAGGCTTCTGCCTCACTAAAGTCACTGCAAATGCTGCTTGATGGCAATAGCTCCTTCTCTGTTGAAGTTTCTGAGTTCCTCCTGAATTGTTTTGTGAGATCACCCAGGTTGCAGTTCTGGCTATCTATGCCCCTCAGCCTCCTTTTCCTCCTAGCCATGGGGGCCAATAGTATTCTTCTGATCACCATCTGGCTGGAGGCCTCTCTGCACGAGCCCTTGTACTACCTGCTGGGTCTTCTTTCCTTGTTAGACATGGTGCTCTGCCTCACCGTCATCCCCAAGGTCCTGCTTATCTTCTGGTTTGATCTCAGGCCCATCAGCTTCTATGCCTGCTTCCTTCAGATGTACATCATGAATAGTTTTTTGGCCATGGAGTCTTGCACATTCATGGTCATGGCCTATGACCGCTATATAGCCATCTGCCATCCGCTGAGGTACCCATCCATTATTAATGATCAATTTGTAGTTAAGGCTACCATTTTTATTTTGGTTAGGAATATCCTTTTCACAGTGCCCATCCCCATTCTCTCAGCACAACTTTATTATTGTGGAAAAAATGTCATTGAGAACTGTATCTGTGCCAATATATCAGTCTCTGGGCTCTCCTGTGATGACATCACCATCAACCGTCTCTACCAATTTGCTGGAGGCTGGACTCTGCTAGGATCTGACCTCATCCTCATCTTCCTCTCCTACACTTTCATACTACGAGCTGTGCTGAGACTCAAGGCACAGGGTGCAGTGGCCAAAGCCCTAAGCACATGTACCTCCCACTTCATCCTTATCCTCTTCTTCAATACCATCCTTCTGGTCTTTGTCCTCACTCATGTGGCTAAGAAGAAGGTCTCCCCTGATGTGCCAGTCTTGCTCAATGTCCTTCATCATGTCATACCTGCAGCCCTCAACCCCATTGTTTATGGAGTGAGGACCCAGGAGATCAAGCAAGGAATCCAGAGGTTACTGAAGAAGAGATGGTAATAAGGACAACTGGATCTCTGTACTATTAAACGAGAATGATTTAAAAATCAGGCAATGGAAAATTGGGTTGAAACTCATAGTTCAGAGATATAAGTTCATGGAAAATGTAATTTTAATTATTTAAAAACATCTTGCCTCTATCATTTTCCTTAAATTCCAATGCTTCCTCCTAAAGTCTGTCATTCCTGTAACTTAAATTTTTTTCCAATTTTACAAACCTAAAATGTGAGGACTCACAAGGATGAATTTTATAGTGGAGAAGTAAATTCCAGTTAACATTGTATTTACTATTTCTGTACATAGATATAAATGTCTATGTCTGCAATTAATATTGTTGTTGGTGGTGTTAACCTAGTGCAGTTCTGAAAAGACCACAGTATTTTAAATGTCAGTCCTGACTAACGAAAAGTTTCTAAAGTCCATAATAAATTTTGTTCACTTTTTCTCCAACCAGGCCAATATTTTTTCTCTCATTCTTTTTTTTAATATCAGAAAAATAGTATCTATGGCAAAAAGTAGTAGTATGTAAGTAAAAACTATGTATAAAGTAAAAAATCTAACATGAAACTATACAAATCACAATTAGATACCTAAATACCAATGTAGCTTTAAAACATCATTTTAAAGGTATCAGGCTCTGGCTGGTGTGGCTTAGTTGGTTGGAGGGTCGTCCTGTAAGAGAACGATTGCAGGTTCAGTTCTTGGCCTGGGTACTTACCCAGTTTGCAGGTTTGATCCCTGGTCTGGGCATTTGTGATCCCCAGTTTGGGTGAGTATGGGGAGGCCACCAACTGGTGCTTCTCTCTCTCATTGATGTTCCTCTCTCTCCCTTCCTCTCTTTCTAAAAGCCATGAAAAAAAATGTCCTTGGGTGAGGATTAAAAAAATAAAAGTCAGAAGCATGAGATGAACTTGGCAAACACTAGCATGAGATTTTAACAAAAATATTCTAGAAAATTATAGACTGCTGGCTAAATAGTAGCAAGCATGCAAATAATCTGAATGACAATATTTAACTAGTTTGGTGTATGGATCTGTAGAACTCTTTACCCAGCAAATTGAAGACCTATATTACTTTCAAATTCACAAAAGCATTTGCAAATACTGATGTTATGCTAGTTCACAAAGTAATTTCAAAAAACCAGGGTCAAACAATACATTTTCTGAACATAGTGCAATTAAATGATAAATCAAATAAAACAAATAATTAAAATCGAACTATCTTGGACCTTTGAAAATAGCTGTTGTTGCCCTGGCTGGTGTAGCTCAGTGGATTGAGTGCGGGCCTGCCAACCAGAGGATGGCAGTTTAATTCCCAGTCAGGGCACATGCCTGGGTTGCAGGCCAGTTCCCAGTGGGGGACCCATGAGAGGCAACCATACATTGATATTCTCTCCCTCTCTCCTTCCCTTCCCCTCTAAAGATAAAAAAATAAAATCTTTAAAATTTTTTAAATAAAAAAATTTAAACAAAAAAAGCTGTTGTTGTACACATTGGTTTTCCTGTCTCCACTTGTGCCCTCCTAAAGTCTATCTATTGTTCTGGGAACAGACAGAGCAATCCTTTTCAATTTCAAAACCAATTAAGTCATTCTCACGGAAAACCAAAATTTTCTATTGGCTTTTTTACCACCACTAGACTTAAACTCAAACTCCTTACCATAAGACTACATGATCTGGTCTGCTAATAACTCTCCAATCTATGTTTCCTATCAGGTCCTCCCCACCCCAACCCAACGTTATTTCTATTCCAGGGACATTGACTACCTTCTTTTTAAAATATAATCTTTATTATATTTTTCCATTATCATTTAGTCCCCTTATATCCCCCTCCCCACAGCAATCATCTCACTGTTGTCCATGTGCATGACTCCTTTTTCCTTTTTGCTCGGTCCCTCCACCCCTTAACTCTCTCTTCCCCAACTAGCTGTCATCTGCTCTCCATCTATGAGTCTGTCTCTGTTTTGCTTTTTAGCTCGGTTTGTTCCTTAGGTTTCCCATGTACATGAAATTGTAGGGTATTTTTCTTTCTCTAATGGGCTTATTTCACTTAACATAATGTTCTCCAGGTCCATTCATACTGTTGCAAAAGGTAAAATTTTCTTCTTTTATATGGCCAAGTAGACTTCCATTGTGTAAATGTCCTATAGTTGTTTTATCCATGTCCAACTGTTGGTGGACACTTGGTTTGCTTCCATATCTTGTCAATTGTAAATAACACTGCAATGAACATAAAAATGCTTACATTTTTTTGAATTAGTGTTTTGGGTTCTTTTGGATATATTCCCAGAAGTAGGATTGCTGGGTCAAAAGGCAGATAAATTTTTAATTTTTGAGGTATTTCTGTACTACTTTCCACAGTGGCTGCACCTGTCTGCATTCCCAGCATCAGTGCAAAAAAATTCCTCTTACTTCATATCCTGGCCAACATTTGTTTTTTGATTTTTTGATAATAGCCATTCCGACAGGTGTGAGATGATATCCCATTGCGGTTTTTATTTGCATTTCTCTGATGACTAGTGATGTTGAACATCTTTTCATACATTTATTGGCTATTTGTATGTCCTCTTTTGAGAAGTGTCTGTTCAGGTCCTTTGTCCATTTTTTTAATTGTTTTTTTTTTTGGTGTTGAGTTTTGTATGTTCTTTATAATTTTGGATATTACCTGTTATCAGTTGTATTGACAAATATGTTCTCCCATTCTGTGAGTTGTGTTTTATTTTGCTGATGATTTCCTTTGCTGTAAAAATTTTTTAGTGTAATGAAGTCCCTTTGTTTGTTTTTTTTTTTGTTCATTTCCCTTGTGGGGAAGATATATCTGATAAAAAATTTCTATGGGCAATGTTCAAGATTTTCCTGCCTATCTTTTCTTCTAGGATATTTATGGTTTGGAGTTGAACATGTATGTGTTTGATCCATTTTGAAGTTTTGCTTGTGTGTGGTGTAAGAAGGTGATCTAGTTTCACTTTTCTGCATGTTTTTGTTCAGTTTCCCTAACACCATTTGTTGAATAGACTGTCTTTAGCTCATTGCATGTGCTGGTTTCCTCTGTCAAATATTTATTGACTCTAAAGGTGTGAGTTTATTTCTGAGATCTCTATTCTGTTCTGTTGATAACAATCTGTTTTTATACCAGTACCAGGCTGTTTTGATTACTATGGTCTTGTAGTATAGTTTGATGTTAGGTGGTATAATTCTTCCAACTGTGTTTCTTTTTCAGGATCACTATTACTATGCAGGACCTTTTGTAGTTCCGTACACATTTTGGAAACGTTTGTTCTACTTCTGAGAAATACACTATTGAAATCTTGATAGGAATTGCATTGAATGTATAGATTGCTTTGGGCAGTATGGACATTTTAATGATGTTAATTCATCCTACCCATGAACATGGTATGTGCTTCCTCTTATTTGTATTTTCTTTAATTTCTTTTTTCAGCGTCTTAGAATTTTCCAAATACAGGTCTTTTGCATCCCTGGTTGGGTTTATTTTTAGGTATTTTATCCTTTTTGAAGTAACTGTGAATGGGATTGTTTTCCTAATTTACCTTTCTGGTAGTTAATTTTTTGCATATAAAATGCAACTGATTTATGAATATTAATTTTGTATGCTGCTATTTGGCTGAATTCATTTGTCAGTTCTAGTAGTATCTTGGTGGAATCTTTGGGATTCTTTATGTGCACTATCATGTCATCTGCAAATACAGACAGTTTTACTTCTTCCTTTCCAATTTGGATGCCTTTGATTTCCTCTTCTTGTCTGATTGTTGTGGCTAGGACTTCCAGTACTCTGTTGAATAAGAGAGGTGGAAGTAAACATCCCTGTCCTATTCCTGATCTTAAGGGGAATATTTATATTTTTGCCCATTGAGGCTGAAGCCAGTAGTGGGTTTGTCATATATAGCCTTTATTATGTTTAGGTATGTTTCCTCTACTCCCACTTTGCTGAGAGTTTTTATCATAAATGGGTGCTGAATTTTATCAAAAGCTTTTTCTGCATCTATTGATATGATCATGTGGTTTTTATCCTTTTTTTTATGTTGTGAATCACATTTATTGATTTGCAAATGTTGTACCATCCTTGCAATCCCAGAATAAATCCCATTTGATTATGCTGTATGATCTTTTTGATGCATTGCTATATTCAGTTTGCTAATATTTTGTTGAGGATTTTAGCATCTATATTCATCAGTGATATTGGCTTATACTTTTTCTCTGCAGTGTCTTTGTCTGGTTTTGGAACTAGGATAATGTTGGACTCATAAAATGAGGTTGGGAGCCTTTCCTCCTCTAGAATTCTATGAAGTAGTTTGAGAAGAAGTGTTAGTTCTTCTCGGAATGTTTGGTGAAAGTCACCTGTGAAGCCATCTGGTCCAAGGGCTTTGTTTGCTGGGAATTTTTTATTACTGCTTCAATTTCATTAAATGTAATCTTTGTATTCAGCTTCTCTTATTCTTCCTTTTTATTTTTAGAAGATTATATGTCTCTAGGAATTTATCCATTTCATCCAGGCTTTCCAGTTTGTTGGCATACAATTGTTCATAATATTTTTTCCAACCTTTTGTATTTCTTTGGTGTCAGTTGTTAGATATCCTGTTTCATTTCTGATTTTATTTATTTGGGCCATTTCTCTTTTTTTTTTCCTTGATGAGTGTGGTTAAAGTTTTGTCAGTATGGTTTGTCTTTTCAAATAAGCAACTTTTGCACTGATTGATCTTTTGTATCATTTTATTAGATTCCATTTCACTTGTTTCTCCTCTGATCTTAACTATTTCCTTCCATCTACTCAAATTGAGCTTTGTTTGTTCTTTTTCAAGTTCCTTTAAGTATGAAGTTATATTGTTTATTTAAGCTGCTGCTGCTTCTTCTTTTTTTCGGTTAAAGATAGGCCTGTAATGCTATGAATTTCTCTCTTAGGATTGTTTTTCCAGTCCCACAGATTTTGAATTGTTGTGTCCACATTTTCATATGTTTGAAAGTATATTTAGATTTCTTCCTTGATCTTGTTATTAACCCATTCATTGTTTAATAATATGTTAGCTTCTATGTCATTGTATGTTTTTCTTTGTTCATTTTGTGATTGATTTCTGGTTTCATAGCATTGTGGTCAAAGAAGATGCTTGATATGATTTCAATCTTCTTAAATTTATTGAGACTTATTTTGTGCCTCAGCATGTGGTCTATCCTAGAAAGCGTTTAATGTGCCCTTGAAAAGTATGTATATTCTGCTGCCTGGGGTGAAATGCTCTGAAGATGTCAATTAAAGCCATTGGATCTAGTGTGTTGTTTAAGGCCTCTGTCTCCTTGTTGGTTTTCTGCCTGGAAGATCTACCCACTGAAGTGTTCAAATGCCAACTATGAGTGTATTTCTGTTGATCTCTCCTTTTATGTCCATCAAGATTTGCTTTACATACTTAGATGCTTCTATGTTGGATGCGTAAATGTTTACTAGGGTTATATCCTCTTGTTGGATTGTTCCCTTTATCATTATGTAGTGTACTTCTTTGTCTCTTACTGTAGCCTTAGTTTTAAAGTCTATTTTGTTGGCCAAAAGTACTGCTACCCTAGGTTTTTTTGTGTGTTTTCCATCTGCATGAAATATCTTTTTCCATCCCTAAACTTTTAGTCTGTGTTTATCTTTTGATCTGAAATGGGTTTCTTGGAGGCAGGATATATATGAGTCTTTTCTTATCCATTCAGCAACCCTACGTTTTTTGGTTGGAGCATTTAAGCCACTTACATTTAAGGTGATTATTGATAGATATGTATGTAGTGCCATTTTATTGTTAGACTCTTTTCCTCTGTTTCCCCTCCCCCTCCCCCTTCTCTTTCTTCTTAAAGCGAGCCCTTTAACATTTATTCCTGAACTGGTTTGGTGTTAACAAAGTCCTTTAGATTTTCTTGCCTGGGAAGCTTCTTATTCCTCCTTCAACTTAAAACAGTAGTCTTGCTGGGTAAAGTAGCCTTGGTGAAAGCCTCCTTGCTTTTCACCACCTTGAATATTTAATGTTACTCCTTTCTGGCCTAAAATGTTTCTGATGAGCAATCAGGTGAGAGACTAATTGGTGCTACCTTGTAGGTAACTACCTGCTTTTCTTCTGAGGCTATTAGGATTGTCTCCTTATCTTTAAGCCTTGCAGTTTTAATTATCATGTGTTCCACTGTAGGCCTCTTGGGGTTCAACTTGTTTGAGACTATCTGAGCTTCCTGGACTTGTTCGACCTTCCTTCACCAGATTTGGGAAGTTTTTGGTTATTATTTCCTCAAAAAGGTTCTCAGTCCCTTGCTCACTCTCTTCCTTCTGGTATTCCCATGATGCAGATATTGTTATGTTTCATGTTGCCCAAGCTGTTTCTTAAGTGCTTAATTTTTTTAAGTTCTTTTTTTCTTTTTGCTGCTCTGCCTGATTGTTTTTTCTACCTTGTCTTCCAAAGCTCTGATTTAGTTCTCTGCTTCATCTAATGAAGCAGTACTGTTTATTCCTTCCAATGTATTATTTATCTCAGATATTGCATTCTTTATTTATGAATAATCATTTTTTAAGGTTTTAATGTATTTTTTCATGCTTTTGAGTATCCTTATAATCATTACTCTAGATTCTCTATCTGGTAAATTGCTTACTTTCATTTCATTTAGTTCTGGGAAATTCTCTGGTTCTTTCATTTGGGGTCTATGTCTTTGTCTTTCCATTTTGGCTGCATTTTTGTGTTTTCCATCTAAGATGTTAAATTAATCAGTCATTAATCTAATTAGTTGTTAATCTTACCAATCTATAATCAGTGGTCAGGCTTAAGCACCAAAGAGCAGGGCAGAGTAATTCCTGTGGGTAATTGCTATTGCTTCCCCTCAGGTTAATGCCATTCAGAGAGGAGTGCTCTGCCTGAGAGAGACGTCTCTTGCAGTTTAGGGAATGACTCAGTATATGGATTCTGGTGGGCATTCCCTCAGTTCTCTCTCCAGAGTCACCAACCCCAGATTCTATGCAAGCATCTCTAGTTCACTTTGCCTTCCCTTTGCTCATATCTAGGGTAAATAGTTGCAAACAAAATTTTGTTGTTTGGCCCTTTAAAAGGCTTTCTGTGTCTTCAATTGTCTTGCCCTGGCTGACAGATGCCTGGTGCTTTTCACAGCTGTACATTATCGGGGTTCATTTTTGGCTCTGGTGCTGTAAGTTAGGGAATCCTTCTTGGGGTTTGGACAGCACATGTGGTGGATTCTGACCAGCAGAATCCATGTGTGTTGTGGCTGCTGGTGAACAAATACACACAAACTACAGAAGTCCTGTGGAGAAAAAGGGACAGCATGGCCACTCTCTGAGAGAGAGAGAGAGGGCAAGAGGGCCAGAGCCCTCAGTCCCTGCCTGGACAGGCTTTTATTGCTTCTCTGGGTGCATTACATGGAGGGTAGTCCTCATTTACTATGCACAGGGGATTACCTTTTACAGATAACAAAGGAAAGAATGTTGCTAATTACTTCAAAGAGAAGGATGTTGCAGATCAAGGGGAAAAGTGGTTGAACCGGTTACGGTTACACTCAGTACTTGGGAGGTTTAGCACAGACTTTAGGAAGTTGCAGTAAGCCCTTTTTGCCTCAATTCAGGGTGAGGGAGTTTTAGCAAAAGCAAGCCTCATAGGCGCTTAGGTACAATGCAGGCCTGATTCCGCATGGGAAAACCTCTTGAAGGCGTGGTCCTGTATGCCAACATGCACCCCACTGGCTTTCCACGTGAGGGCTGAGGTACATTTCCATGGCCGGCAAAACAGTTCCCCACACCCACATTTCTCAGGGGGAAGCTGTCAGCCTCTGACACTTCAGCTGCCACCTGTGGGATCCCAGCTAGCCCTCTGGCATCTCCTCCACATTCCTTACCAGTCATGTTGTGCCGAAGTGTTTTTTTCTGTTTGACTCTGTTTGCAGGGTTTCTCTCCAGTTAGTGTTTTCAGTTGGTTATTTAAGATGATTTCTCTACAATTTAGTTGTAATTCCAGATTGGTCTTGGGAGGAGGTTAGTGTAGCTTCTACTCACTCCTCCACCATCTTGGATATTTTTCTCCTATTCTTGATTAAAAAAAAAGCTGTGTCTTGTCAGGTGCAACCCTGAAAAGGGTAGAGCTCTTGCAAGAATTGCTAACATGTGGGAAAATGAGCTTTGCTGGGTTTAGGGGAAGGAGTTATTATATAAAGTCTGTTCCTTAATGTCTTCATACCATTTTCTGTGTTTGAATCCTCACTTTTGGAATTTATGATGACTCAGTTTATGATGCGTATGTAGGGCTCTGCTTTGGTGTGTTAATATGTTACAGTATTGGAAGATGTTCCAGCAATGACACTGAAATGTACTAGTAAGAAAAGAAATCAATTTTGATATTTTGATGGTCTTTAGTCTCATAACCACTGAACAAAGCATAGAAGAGTATACTTTAAACAGATCAGTGATTTATCTAATATTTTATCTCAGGCTAAATGACCTGGACTTTGGGAACTATACTGATAGTGTATTTTGATGAATTTCCTTTTGGGGTCAGAAGGCAGGAACCTATAACTTTGGGTCTAGTAAGACTTTCCCTGGATAAAATTGTTATTTTCTACATCAGTAATTCTCAGGAACATGCCCATCCTAAACACAAGATGAAGACTCAAATAGTATAACTTAGATTTTTCTGAGGCATATGTTTTGTCTATTGGTGCCTACTGGCTATTGCACCAAGAAGTAAACATACATGGAGCTATCTCATTAAGAAGGACCATAGCTTATTCGGGGAATGCACATTTGGGCTTGAACCTGTACATAATGAGAATGTATAAATGATCTTTCAGGTGTGCTTGGATTTTGTCCTGTGAACAAAATAATAAATTGTAATATTTGAAAGTTAACTTTGATAAAATGTTCAAATTTCCCATTTAGTTTCACCTGTAATGAGAGAACATGGGAAGAATCTATGCCTGTGCTTAAAGCGAAAAATTATGGTTCAGATCTAATGACACAAGCAGATTCAAAGTAAAAGGTTAGAAAAAGATGTTTCATGAAAATGAAAATGAAAAAAAATCTTGGGTAGTAATACTTATATCAGACAAAATTGACTTTAAAACAAAGGCTACAGTGAGAAAAGAAGGACCAAGCATGCAATTCCACTTCTGGTTATTTGTCCAACAAAACCCAAAACATTAATTTGAATAGATATATGCATCCATATGTTCACTGCAGCACTATTTGCAATAACCAAGATATGGAAGAAACACAAATGTCCATCAATAAATGAGTGGATAAAGAAGAAGTGGTACATTTACATAGGAATGTGACTCAGCCATAGAAAATAATGAAATCTTGCTATCTACAACAACAAGGATGGATAGAAGATATTGTGCTAAGTTAAATAAGTCAGACATACAAAGACATATACCATATCATTTCATTTTTATGTGGAATTTAGAAAACTAAATAAATGAACAAGCAGAACAAAATATTTTGACAGTTACCAGATGGGAGGGGGATTAAAGGCTGGGCGTAAAAGGGGAAGGGATTAACAAGTACACATTGATAGTTATGGAATAATCATGGTGATGTAATTATCAGCAATGACAGGACTGAGGCTTATGATGAGCTATATATGTAATATATAGTCGATATATTGCAATAATGATGTACAATATCAGATGGGTACTATGTTTATTGGAGTGATTATGTCAGTAGGTTATATAAATGTCCAATCACTATGTTGTACCCATGAAACTCATAAAATATTGTATTTAAGGTATAATTGAAAAAAGTTATTTTTTAAAAAATAAATGAGAGACTCAATGTGAGTGGTGCCTTGAGTCAAGACAAGGTTTTATAGACTTTAAAACTAAAAATATATTTTAAAGTGTTCACTGTCTTCACATAACAGATGAGGACTTTGAAATTCATTGAGGCTGCTGACTTGTTCCATGTCATGCGTCTTATTTGTGGTTGTGCAAGGCCCAGACTGCAGAACTTCTAACTCACCTTCTCAGGCTTCTGCTCTTTTTTTCAAGTCAGTTCTTATATTACTTGTACTTTGTTTCTTTATACTTCCTTTTATGTAGAAGAAAACATTCCTTCAACATTAAGGGGTCTAGATTGCTTTATATTCTATCTAAACAACATATGAGTTTCCTGATGATTGAAAATTTGTTCTGTATTTTTTTTTACCTCAAATTCTAACAAAGTTCCTGTACCAGGGTGAATTATGACTTCTTTGCATCAAAATAATGAGAAAGCAGAATATAAAATATTAGAAAACAGAGTGAAAAGGTTAAAATGGCAAAACTCTCGTTGGTTATGCATGTCAAGAAGATCCAAAGTCCTGCAGTGACAGGACTGAGGCTGATGATGAGCTATATATCCAAAAACATGTTACTTTAATTAGCTTTTATTAGTGGCTAATAAATACTGGTAACATTACAGTGAGTAATGGTTGTTCATGTTAAGAGATTAAGTGTAAATGTTATCTTAAACAGGTTTTACAATTTTATAATCAGTATTTAAAATTGCTGATTTTAATGTTTAAAACAATTTAGAGAAAGCATGAGATATATAGAATGCTTTATTATCTAACATTCAAAGAGAAACACAGGGAATCTGGTCCCTGAAACTAGGAAGTGACTAACCAGATGTGGTTAAAATGAAGGATTTATTGGTAATTTTAACATTACCAGAAATTTAAGTCTCATCTCTTATCACTGTTAGTGCATCAGACAAATGTCTAAAATGATATTTCAACTGACATTGGTGATTGACCTAAGAATACATTTCAGTATTTTCACAGGGCATGGCAGTGGCCCTGTACACTAAATTTTGGGAACATTTTTTTCATTTATCTACTATGTATTCAATGCCTGATATGTGCCAGATATATCAGGATCTAAGAATTGAGGATATGGTTGTGAGCAAAAAAAGAGAAGATACTTGCAACTCTGGTACCTTTTAAAGGGAATTCAATTAAAGGGAAATTTAATTATTAAATAGGAAAACAAATAGAAAAAAAGAAAAAGATCACATAATGTGTTTGATCTATAACAGGAAAAAAGTCTGTTTTGGATGTAATTATTGGGGAGGTGCTCTTTATAGGGGTAATTTGTGAATTGCTATTATGAATGCTGAGAGGTTAATCATTTGAGCATACAGGGTAACACTTTTCAATCAGGTGGAGCAGTAAGTACAAAGTCCTAAGTTGAGGACAAACAGAAATGTGGACATTCCTGTGGTGGGTGGGAAACAGCCGCAGGGAAGGTAAGGCAGAAGTCCGGGGCAGTGGCTGCTGGGGAGATCTGACTGCAGGCAGCAAAACCTCAGTTTCAAATCAGGCAAAGAACTGGCTATCATACTAGAACTGACAGAGGACTGGAGGTAATGTAGAGTAAAGAAGGGAAACTCAGGTCAGAACCAATGCAGAAACTGAATCTTACAAAGTAGAGTTACAAAAGAAAAGGCTGGAGTTTAAAACCCAGAACCTATCGTCATGATGTTACTAGAGAAGAAATGATACAACACAGAGATGTTATATCTTTGCTAAGTTTAATTGGAATGATGCTCCACACTAAAGCATTGTCTTCAAATATTGAATGATTACATAATTGCATCTGCATTACTCCTAGATTGATGCCACTGGGGGCAGATCTGAGCCAAATGGTAGAAGATCATTGAAGCTGGCTGGGGCAGCTAGCTGTAAATCAAGGAGAGCTAAAACAATTACCCTTCCTGAGATACTTTACCAGGGAGTCAAAGGTCTGGGATAAAGCAGGGGTGGGGTGGGGCAAGTTCAGCATAGTTAATGATGGATGTCACGTTTTCTTTCTATTGCCTAAATATTTAATAACACCTTCATGTATTCACCTTTTTGTTTTTATGGAGGTGTAATTAACATAAAACTACCTTAGTTTTAGGTGTGGCAACATAATGACTAGATAGTTATATATATTGTGAAATAATCACCACAATAATACTAGTTAACATCCATCAGCATACATGGTTACAAAATAGCAAACTATTTTTCTTATGGGAACTTTTAAGATCCACTCTCTTGGCAGCTATCAAATAGGCAATGCAGTTTTATTAACAATAGTCACCATACTGCACATTACATCCCCATGTTTTATTTTTTTAATAATTCAAAATTTGTATCTTTTGACCGTTTTTACTCATTTTGCCCCCCTCTTCCCCCTCCCTGTGCCTCTGGCAATCACCAGTCTAATTTGTTCTCTGTATCTGCGAGCTCAGCTGTTGTTTTCTTTTGCTTTTTAGATTCCACATATAAGTGAGATTATATGGTATTTGTCTTGATCTGATTTATTTCACTTCTTTTTAATTGAATTTATTGGGGTGAGATTGGCTAACAAAGCCATACAGGTTTCAAGTGTACAACTCAGTAAAACATCCCTGCATCAGGTGCCCATCATCCCAAGCAAAGTCTCTTTCCACCTCTGTTTCCCACCCCATTTGCTCATCTCCACCTGGCCAAAAAACACATGTAGACATCACACCTTGACTTATTTTACTTAACAAAATGCCCGCAAGGTCCTTCGATATTGTTGCAAATGGCAAGATTTCCTTCTTTTATATGGTCGAAGAATACTGCATTGGGGAAGTGAAAGTAAATATTGTGATAGTGGTTGAGAAAGGTTTAAGTTCAAGATGAGGGTGACAGCATGGATGCCAGATTGTATTTCTTGTGGCATTCAGATAAAACCATCACTACTATGTGCACAGACTTCCTTAATCCCTGATCTTTGACTCACTCTTTTCAGTAGTGGTACCTGAGTAGCTTGATAATTCCTTGCTTGATTTCCTTGGTTCGTACTCCATAAACAATGGGGTTCAGGGCTGGTGGGATAAGATGATGCAAGACATTGAGAAGAATGGGCACTTCTGAGGGCACCTTCTTTCCTTTCTTGTTTGTAAAAATGAAGACTAACAGCAATGTATAGAAGAATAGTATAAGGATGAGATGGGAACCACAAGTGCTCATGGCCTTGGTGGCTGCCCCTCCTGATGGCTGACGTATAACAGCCCTCAGGATGAAGCAGTAGGATAGCAAGATGAGTACCAGGTCAGAACCCAGTAGGCACCAAATACTCACAAACTGGTAGAGCTTGTTTAGGAAAATGTTCCCACAGGAGAGCTTTGCCACAGAAATGTTGGCACAGATACAGTTCTCTATCACGTTGCTGGCACAGTAGTTGAGCCTGGCGGCCAGAACTGGTATGGGCAGTGTGGCCAGAAAATTTCGCAAGACAATGAAAATGGCCGCATGAATGACAAACTGTTCGGAGATGACAGATGGGTAATGCAGCGGGTGGCAGATGGCCACATAGCGGTCATAAGCCATGACCAGAAAGGTGGAGGACTCCATAGGAAGGAAGGTATTCATGATGAACATCTGCAGGAAGCAGCCAGAAAAGCTGATGGACTTCATGTTGAACCAGAAGATAAGCAGGACCTGCCAGGATTATTATTCTCAAAGACTGTCCACCTATTTCCCTCTTAGCGTCACTAACCCTGAGAAATCCTCAGATGGCTTCACCCATCCATAGCCTCAACCTGCAGCCCCATGATCCCGGCTGACACGGTATCATATTTTCAAGTAACTTCTTTGTGCATCCCAATCTCCAAACTGTAATTATACCCTTTTCTCTCCATCTATAAAGCATGTTTTTTGTTGTTGTTTAAAAATGTTTGTGTAGCCTGTCTTTTCTTAATTTCCAGTTTTTACCCAAACTCCAGCCGACACATCTGCCTGGGGTGGGGAGGAGGGTATAAGGGGACTAAATAACAATACAAAATAAATAAACAAAAGTAAAAAATTAAATGTATCATGAGATATTAAGCCCTATGATCCAATATTTATATTTAAACACCCCAAACCTCTTTATACTCATGAGAAACATTTTCTAATTAAGTTTCCTATCTCACTGTGTGACATAAGCATACATCCTGTTACATCTTAGAAAGTAAATTCTAAGGACCTTGGATGTAAGAGTGAGGCAACTTAAAGTCAAGGAGAATCACCCTAGAAGTAAAAGAAAAGGGCAAATGTTGGACTATCACTGACTCAGACATTGAGAGAGGGCCTGTCATTTGGGAAAGAATAAAATCCTGTAAAAAAACATGGATATTGAGAACCAGAGGGGACAAGTCTTAGTATGGACCTAATGTGATTGCGTAGGCTACTCACTGAGGATTTTCCTTCAGGGGTAGGAGAATTTATAGCAGAAAAAAAAGTACTGGTTAGAGAAAAGTGATTGGCTGCCTGAGAGTGAATTCAGAAGTCAGGGAGGTACTGACCTTGGGGATGACTGTGAGGCAGAGGATGACATCCAGCAAAGAGAGGATGGCAAGCAGGTAGTACATGGGCTTATGTAGAGATGTCACCTGCCAGATGGCAAACAACAGCACGAAGTTGGCCCCGAGCGCTAAAACCAGGAGGGGAGCCAGGACTACAGAGAGCCAGTGCTGTGTGTCCTGCATGCCCGGAAAGCAGATTATCAGGAATTCAGTCACCTGGGTCCCTGTGTTGTTGAGAGATAATACCATGATTGGCAGGTGGTCCTGGGACTGGCTGAAAGAAAAGAGACATGAATTTAGGGGTTGACCGTTTCAGTAAAAACCTCTTAACTAATCTAACTATCTCCATTCTTTGTAAGGTTTCTCCACAATTCTGTTGGCAAAAAATCTGTCTAAAATGTAAACTGGACTACACCACTCCTTGTTAGAATGATTTCCTTAGCATCCATAACTTAATGAATAAAGAATAACTCCCTTCACATGGGTGTGTTCCAACTGCATACACACAGGCCCAGCCACCCACTGAGCATGCTTTTGTTGGTCTCATCTCTGTGTTTCTTGCATGTGTCATATCCTTCTTACAGAATCAACTTTCTTGCCCTCAAATAACTAACTTCTGTTTATCTCAGTCTATCTGTACAAAAAGTGTTACCTCTTATAAATGTTTGTTTCTTCTTACTCTTTTCATTTACATAGTTAAATACTTCTTTCCATGGTTTCTCTATGGTGCTTAAATATTCTGATCACGCTGTTATAAAAACATTAATAAAACTTTTCCTATACTCTTTGAGGTTTCCTAATTGTTTTTCAAAAAGTCTGTGCTCCATCTGCCAGCAATGGAGAAAAACTCAGTGCACCTGGTAACAAAGTAGGCACTCAGTAAGTATAGTTCAGATACATGGACTTACAAATTGTTGAAAGCGTCATGATGTCTTTGACTAATTTAATTTAACATCTTCATATCTTGCTCTACTATAAACCTTCAACATTCTTGCTTAATATTTTGTAAAAAGCTGAACAAATCAGAATAGAATAAAAACTAATTTGCTGATGAGAAAAAAGTAATCTTGTGACAGAACAATAAATACAAAAAAATACCTGTGTGGTATCTTATTGAATTTGTGTATGTATTTATTAAGTAACAGCTTAAAAAAATAAAATCCACTTTGTATGTCTGTGGAAAAGGAGCAAAAATAAAGTGAGGGTCTAAGACAAGGGAAGAACTGAAGGAATGCTTAAACATACCCCAGGATGTGATGCTATTCAGACAGGAGCTTTAGTTCTCTTTGCGTATCTTAACCATCCAGATCCTGCTGGTGAAGAGGTTGTCAGGTTCTGCTGTGCTGTGCTCTGAAGCAGAAGGAAGATCATCTTTTACAGATGGACGTTTTGGAAATATGGTTTGAGGGACACCCAGGACACAAAAATATGTACCAGTCAAGGTTTAGAGTGGTTTTATTTTTTCCTCAAATATATAGTATGGTCTTCTAATCAAGATTTTCTTTAATCTAGACCAGTGGTTCTCCAATTTGGGGGTTGTTCAGATCCCCAAATTCAGATTGCCAAACACATCCCTAGTTGCCAATTTTGTACATCTCAGGGGGAAGCCCAAGAATTTGCTTTTCTAACAAATTTCTAGTTATGCTGATATTGCTTTTACGGGATCAAGACTGCTGCCACATTGCAGCCAGGCCTAGCCACAGAACCGTTCAGCTTCAGACATCAGATCAGTTGCTTCTCCCATGAACTATAGTTATTTAAACAAAATTATGGCCAATCTCTGGTGCCCCAATCTGAAAGTTACCTTCTTTACATGGACTCTGGAAATTCTGTAGGTTCCTTTTTTAATGGTTTTATCTCTCTGCCTGGATCTGTAGTTCTTAGCCACCTCTCCTAGGAAGATCAAACCTCATTAAAGTCAAGTAAAAGGTTTCATTCATTTATTTTTTTGACAGTTGGCACAAATCCAGACACTTACAATAAGTCTTTATTGATCAAAACAGGAATACTCTCTGTCGACATTCCCACAAGAGACACACCTGTGCTGACCTACTGTGAGCTCTGCTGACCCACACGCTAAAGGGGTCTTTTGACATCAGTGATCTTCAGGGTCTTCACAAACTCACATCTGAGGGTAAAATAATACTCTCTAAAGTAAATAAAGAATTAATCAAGAACCAAACTTAAAGTGTTACTGAGGCTTGGCTTTCTACCGTACTGTTCCCAAAAATACTTACAGAAAAAGTCTGCTCCAAACAACAGTTTGATCATTCAATTGCTTTTAGGCAAAGTGTGACTCCTCAGTCTCTC
Organism: Sturnira hondurensis; assembly: GCF_014824575.4. Classification (NCBI taxonomy): domain Eukaryota; kingdom Metazoa; phylum Chordata; class Mammalia; order Chiroptera; family Phyllostomidae; genus Sturnira; species Sturnira hondurensis. The sequence continues at coordinate 352,863 of NW_028080009.1, read as the reverse complement.
ACAGGCCTTCTCTCGTATTTGTGGCTTTAGCCCCTAGATGACTTTATGAAGACTCTGTATCTATAAAAGCCACTCTCTTGTGGCTGGAAACATGAAAAATTGATTTGGGAATCCTACTCCCATGAGTTCTGGTCTCCCTGTAGGTACACACACATTTCCAAAGTAAAAAGAGAGTTTTCTGCATCTAAACTGAGGTGAAGTGAAAGAGAGTTGTTTCTCTTCACATGTCTGAGAGTTATGTAAATGAATGTATTATTTGTAATGAAAACACATATCACCCAGGGACTTGGAAGATGTATCTAAGTGATCCGCTAAGAAGACAAACATCATTAGACTTACTGCATGACTTGAACTTACCTATTAGCTGCATTCTAGAACAATGGTTTTTAAAATCAATACTTTATAATAATTTATTATTAATTTTTAAGTTTTAGAAATGTATTTACACAGGGAAAATATGTCACTTAAGGAAAACAATTATATGGAATCCTGAATAGTAATTTAAAGTGCACATATTTAAAGGGTGTCAAATAGAAGGGGACATGAGGAGAGGGGACTTTGAGTGGTAAGCACACAACAGATGTACAGATGTCATATTTTAAAGCTGCACACATGAAATTTTTATAATGTTATTAACCACTTCATCCCAATAATTTTTTAGTGAATGAAGAAACAATAAATTTTATAATTATACCAAATTTCTTGAAAATAATTTTGAACAAAACACTTAAAAAGATTAATACATCTATTTTATGTATTTTAGAAGACTTTATTTATTTATTTTTCGAGAGGGGGTAGGGAGGGAGAGAAACATTGTTGTGTGAAAGATATATTGATAAGCTGCCTCTTGCACGCCCCCAACTGGGGACCTGGCCTGCAACCCAGGCATGTGCCTTGACTGGGAATTGAACCAGCAGCCTTTCAGTTCAAAAGCCAGGACTCAATACAGAGTCACACCAGCCTGGGCAATTTTATATTTTAATACTTTGTTTTTAATAGTTTTATTCAGAATAATTTGCTTTGTTACAGAATTATTTATTAAACTGATCTGTGCAAATGGTGAAGGTTTATCTAATGATTTATTATACTAAGAAAAACTTTCTTGCATCTACAATAAAATAATTATATACATTTTTAAAGTACATACATTTAATTAGACTGCAGTAAGTCAAGGTTACAGGTTTTTGTTCTATAGTTATCACCAAAATAATAGTAAAAAATTTGCATGAAAATTAGATTAATCAAAAATAAGATAAGAAACTAGGAAAAGGGAAGGTAAAACAGATGAATTAAAAATACAAATCATAAGATGGTATCTGTAAAGCAATCAGTAGTTGTCTTATGTAAATAGGCCAAGTGTTCCAAGTAAGAGACAAAAACTACCAGATTGAATATATCCATGTTGCTTGCAAAGATACACTTTAAATATAAACACCCAAAATGGCTGAAAATAAAAGAATAGGAAACAATATGTGATGGAAAGACTAACCAGGGAAATATCAGGGAGCTACTCTAGTCTGATTCATGCAAACATGAAGGCATGAAGCATGTCTCAAGATAAAGAGAGGCACTTCATAATGATGATATGATCATAAAAACTTTAGGGCTATTGAGTCTGCATGCCCTTAAATGAAACATGGTTAAAATTATTAAAGCTAATACTGGAATTTTAATTCACCAGAAAGTGCTTCCCCATGGGCCCCAGAACAAAACTGTAGACAAGCGAGAAAAACTTTTTAAAAATCCTGAGCAGGAGCAGAGGTTTTCTCTCCCAGGTGCTAGAAGGTACTTCTTTGTCATTGGTGGAATTTAAACAAATCTTGGATGTCTATCTACCCAATATTCTGTGCTCTGGTTTCTCTTCCAACCATAAACAATTTTCACTTTTTGCCCAATGTTCTTTAGTGGGAATTCCAAGAGGACAAAAGATTTGAAGACTCAAAATCACTATTGATATGGAATTCTAGGTATCCAGAAATACTAAAAGTATGGCCAATGTGGTAATCCACCAAGTATTTTTGTGTGCTTCAAGAAGTAAATTGTAGAGAATTGAGCTGTTCCAACTTTAAAAAAATGAAACAGGGCAACAGTTACCAATGAGAATTAGTCTCAGGAAAAGAATTGCTCAATATCTGAGTCTCCATCATTTTCAGGGAGTGATCAGGATGAGAACTACAAAGAGAATGGATTTATCTTTGTTCAGATAACTCACCAATACAAAGGCCTGGATGTGATAGGAAACTATGTGGTCACCAGCACAGGATATAAAGATTAATGCAAGAGGAATAAAAATAGGCTAAAAAAGGTAAATTTAAGTATATCTAAAATAAGCAGGAGAGAGTGGGGATGCAGGCCATGTCTGAAATCTAATGAAAAATTTGGGTAGGATCATATAAAGTCAGAAGTTGGTAAAGAACAACTGAAAAAAATTAAAACAAAACCCTCTTACTTAAAGCACACCCAGTGTTCCTAATTCTAGAACTATATCCTAAGAATCTCAAAATACCAATTCAAAGGAATATATGCACCCCTACATTCATAGCAGCACTATTTACAGTAGCTAAGATCTGGAAACAGCTGAAGTGCCCATTGGTAGATAAGTGGCCTGAAAAAACTGTGGTCCATTTACACAACAGAATGCTACATAGCTGTAAAAGAAGAAGGAAATCTTACCTTTTGTGACAGCATGAATGGACCTTGATATTATTATGCTAAGTGAAATAAGCCAGTTAGACAAAGACAAATATTATATAATCTCATATATGGAGCCTAATGAACAAAATAAACTAACAAACAAAATAGAAACAGAAGCATGGGTACATGAAACAGAATGACAGGTGTCAGAGGGGAGGTGGGAAGGCAGGGCTGGATAAAGGAAGATGAAGGGATTAGCCAAAAAACATATATATATAACACACACCGGCAACAGTGTGATAGTGGCCAGAAGGAAATGGGGTGAGGGCTGGGTAGAGGTGAGCAAAGTACTGGGGGAATGGGGACAACAAAGAAGCATTTACACCATCAAGTCATCTTAAAATTTATTTAAAATTATTTTCAAAAAAGAAAAGAGCTACAGGAAATTTATATTACAGAGAAGTATCATGAGAAACATGTATTAATAGGATCTGGCAGAACTAAAGGAGGCAGTGGATGGCATACGCTATTCACTCAACTACAAGAATTCAAGTTCTGGAGCCAACTTTCTACATGTCCATAAGAGACCCATTCGTGGCACAAAACCAATTTGATCCATAGGTTGTATCTCAAGCAGAACCAAGAGATCTCATACATATCTAAATATTAATGGAGTAAATTGAGAAGGATTAAAAGTGATTAGGCTACCACTTATACTTTATTTTAAAAACAATAGTACTCTAATTAAGCTCCTGTGATTATGGTTTGACAAGTCCCTTTCACAAAGATGAAGCCAGGAGAAACTTCCAGGTAACTCCAGAATGCAGATAAGGCAGTGCGATAGAAAACAGGAGCCAAAATATGGGTTTCTTCATAATCAACTGAAACATTGGGGAGAGAAAAATCCATCATTATTCCTGCAGTAACTATTTAAAATTTTCTATGCATCATGAAAGTTATTCCCCATTATTAGCTTCTGTTCCCAGAGTCAAATTTCACTTATTTTATTTCTTACAGACCCCTCAGCAATTTCTGAATTCCTTGCTTGATCTCCTTGGTTCTCACACCATAAACAATGGGGTTCAGAGCTGGGGGGATCAGGTGGTGCAGGATGTTGAGCAGGATGGGGACATCTGGGGGGATTCTCTTCCTGGCCAGGTTGGTGATGACCAGAACCAGCAGGACTGTGCTGAAGAAGAGGATGAGGATGAAGTGAGAGCCACACGTGCTCAGGGCCTTGGCTGCGGCACCCTCAGCCTTGATCCTTAGCACAGCTTTCAGGATGAAGGAGTAGGAGAGAACAATAAGGATGAGGTCAGAGCCCAGTAGGGTCCAGCCTGTCACAAACTGGTAGAGCCGGTTGAAGGTGATGTCATCACAGGAGAGTTTGGACACAGAAAGATTAGTGCAGATGCAGTTCTTGATGATGTTCTCTGCACAATATCTGAGTCGAGAAGAAAGTATGGGGATAGGAATAGTAAGAATGCCATTCCGAGCCACAACAAACATGGTAGCTCTAGCCACAAATTGATCAGTGATGATGGATGAATATCGTAGTGGGTGGCAGATGGCCACATAGCGATCATAGGCCATGACCATGAATGTGCAGGACTCCATGGCAAGGAAGCAATTCATGATAAACATTTGGAGGAAGCAGGCAGAGAAGCTGATGGACTTGAGGTCAAACCAGAAGATGACCAGGACCTTGGGGATGACAGAGAGGCAGAGCACAATGTCCAGCAGGGAGAGGAGGCTGAGCAGGTAGTACATGGGCTCATGCAGAGATGCCTCCAGCCGGATTGTGATCAGAAGGGTGGTGTTGGCCCCCATGGCCAGGAGGAAGAGGAGGCTGAGGGGCAGGGACAGCCAGTGCTGCCAACTCTGGTAGTTAGGGAAGCAGGTGAGGAGGAATTCAGAGGCTGAAGCAGTGGAGTAGTTGCTGGGTGATGCCATGTAAAGGTTCTTGATCATAACTGAAAGTTCAGAAATCCTTGAAGGTAAGACAAAAATAAATCTATCCAGGTATAATAAATATCTTATCATGGATAAGTGACTCATTTTCCAAAGAACCATTGAATGATAATCATAGGTAGGTGTCTGGTGTTATCTAAGTGCTTGGTAAATATAAACCAATCCAGTCTGTAAAAAGTCCTACAAGTAGAGTGATAGGGTGACCATATTTTTTATTTGCCTGGCATAATTCCCATTTATACCCCTTTTCACTTTTAACAGTTTCTTAACTTGTTTGATAAGTTACATGATCATCCTTTTTTTAAAAAAAGATTTGATTTATTTATTTTTAGAAAGAGGGGAAGGAAGGGAGAAAGGGAGAGAAACATCGATGTATGAGAGATACATTGATCAGTTGCCTCTTACACTCCCCCAGCTAGGGGCCTGGCCCGCAACCCAGGCATGTGCCGGGAGTGGGAATCAAACAGGTAACCCTTCGGTTCACAGGTTGACACTTGATCCACTGAGCCACTCCAGCCAGGACGTGAACATGCTTTTTATAAGAAAACACCATTGTTGTCTGAATTTTGAAGGTGAGGAAACAAAGGCAAAGGTAATTAAAGTCATTTTACTAAAATCATAATAATGAAGCCATGACAGGTGACAGAGAAGTTTGAAGCACAGCCCTTACTATCTTTTCTGTCTTTATAAATGAAAACCTTCACACAGGTTCTGCTTCTAGAGCAGATAAAACATAGGCCCCAAACAAATGTCTGTCCCTGTCCTTTCTCCAAGAGAAGCTATCACAGGCAAAGGAGAAATCAGGGCTGAATGCATCACCAGAAAATATATGAAGACTTTATTAGCATTATGACTATCAATTGTATAGGAAATAGCACCTTAGAGAAGATATTTGAAGTTTCCTAATGTCCTGGGCAATAAATTCCAGAAGTCATTGATTTTTGTTCAATAGCACTATTCCAAGAGTGAGGGGTAGAAGCAGCTGCTGTCTTCATCTGATTGATTACATGTGGGTTCTTGCTCAGTCACAAACCCTGACCTGACTACACCGTTCTCATGGGTTCCTGGCCTGGTATACCACAACAAGCAGTTATGAACAAAATCAAAACACCTATGAGAAGGCCTATCTCATAACATTGGTTGATATAACCCAGTGATATTACTTGTTTCTAATGCTCTGGGGAAGTCCTACCTTACCCAGTTTTTGTCAACAGTGGCAGTGATCTTATGAGTCAGCTTCTTTATATTTTCTGAGAAAGTTAAAGCCTGTTCCTCAAAGGCAAGAACAGTGAATATTTGAAGACAGTTTTGGGATTTAGAAAAAACAAATTGTTCTTCTGTTTTGCCTAACATATTATCACTTTCCATATAACCTAGAGCAGCACTTTCAATAAAAATATAACGGGAGCCACATACAAAAATTTTGAGAAGGCTGACAGCCCTGGGGTGGGGTGACTAGGGGGTGAAGGGACAGGAAAAAAAGGACTCATGGACATGGACAACAGAGGGGTGGGTGGAGGTGGGAGATGGTGGAAGGGGGATAAATAGTAATGGAAAAAATGCAATAAAAACCATCAGGAAAAATTAAAAGAAAACATACAGAATTAGCTATAATTGTATTTTTACTCAAAATATCCAAAATATTATCACTTTAACATGTAACCAATCTAAAAAAACTGTTAAAGAGCTAACCTACGCAGCTCGATGTTCATAGCAGCACAATTTACAATAGCCAAGTGCTGGAAGAAACCTAAGTGCCCATTAGTAAGTGAGTGGATCAAAAAACTATGGTACATTTACACTATGGAATATTGCACAACAGAAAGAAGGAGCTCCTACCCTTTGCTACAGTATGGGTGGAACTGGAGAGCATCATGCTAAGTGAAGTAAGCCAGGTGGTGAAAGACAACCACACGATCTCAACTGTAAGTGGGACCTAATCAACAAAACAAACAAGCAAGCAAAATATAACCGGAGACACTGAAATAAAGAACAAACTGACAGTATTTAGAGGGGAGGAGGAAGAGGGATAATGGGGGAAAGAAGGGAAAGGTTCATCAAGGAATGTGTATAAAAGACCTATGGACAAATCCAATGGGGAAGTAGGATTGAGGGTGGAAGGTAGAAAGCGGGGGTGGGTAAACTGGGGGAGAGTGGTGGGAGGAAAATGGAGAAAACTGTACTGAAACAACAATAAAACAAGAACTAATTTACATTCTTAGTTTTTCTCTTTGTATTAAGTCTTCAATGTTAGGTGTGTATTTGATGCTCACAATACACTTCAATTCTGCAAGCCTAATTTTTCAAGTGCTCAATAGTCACAGGTAGGTACTGGCTATTCTATTGGACAGTACAGGTCCAGACTTTTGGAAAACTAAACATCTCTCTTTTTATTTTGCTTAACATATGAGTTTGCCCTGGGTGTTAGTGACATGGTATCTGTGACTCTTGGGTTATATAGGTAAACTCCTTTCATTTAGTTCTATTTTTGGGTCATCTCAAAATTACAGTTTGTAGTTTCTTTTTCAATACTTTTCACCAGTGTTTCTTTAGAGATTTCTTAGCAAACTAAGCTTTCAAATTCAGGATGGGAATACCTTATTAAGGACAGAGATAATCAGCACATTCAGAGCTCCCAGCTTAAGTGACATAGATGCTTGTACCAGAGTCGAGGACTTTTCAGTAATGCAAAAGTCCTTGACTCAGGCTAGATACCACTCTCCCCTCCCTTCTACATTAAGACAGCGGGGTTATTTATTTATTTATTTATTTATTTTAAAGAATCAATGTCACTATTTAGTAAAGAATGCCAAAATATCCAGATATTTTCAAATGTGTTCACAGGAACACTATTCTTTCATATAACATATATTTGGCAACTATAACTAGGTTTTATTAACAAAGTGTGGCCAAAAATCTGAGGTTCAAAATATACAAGTAAAATTAGAAAACAACTATAGCTTCAGACATAATCCAGATATAAGCCATCCTGTTAGTCAGACTATACCTGTTCCCAGATTCCAGTGACCTTAAAGAAGTAAATCCACTTCTGTAAACTCATCCACTTTGTTCTCAGTTGGTTATAGTGTTCTTTTTTTCCTGGGTCAATATACACAACTATACTATTGATTTCACACGTAGTCTGGCGTCTTCTGGGGAGTATGGTTGTTTGGGCAATGGAAAATCTTTTTTATACCACCTAGAGAAGCAGGAAGGAACACTGGGAGACAAGGCAGGATGGTCTGGAAAGCCAGGAAGGAAAATCAGGCAGCTGGGATTACTGTCCTATCATACATGGTGCTTCTAGGGCAATACTCTCTAGGGGGGACTGAATTGCAGTTGACAATTAAAACTCTTGGTGTCCAGTTGACACAGGCTAATAATAAAGAAGGTACAGTTTTAATTTAAGAACACTCACCTTGAAAATCTTTGCTTCTCTAAAAGAGTACTATACAGCTTATACTAGAAAAATTTGTTCTCATATGAAAGCAGTGACCCACCAGATTTGAGGTATTGGTAGCCTCTGAATCTTCAGCACCATACGTGCTATAGTCCTATCAGAATAATTTCCCCTCCTATCTTATATTGCATATCTGGAGTGCTATATGCCTCGTTATTTCCATTGTCATGGCTTTCCTGGCTCTAAAGCACACATCCTTGAGCAGGATGTACTGTACTGCTGCTACTTATGACTGCTTACCATACCACGTGGACCAGCTCCTCAGAGGCACCAGAGGCTATTTTCAGGGCCCTAAGCTCTATTCTGTCCCTTCCTTCCCCATAGCCCATAAGGGCTAAAACCACTTTAGGCATCTGATCCTAGACCATAAGCCTCACTCCTGGGGGACATAGGGGAATATGGCAAAAGAGGGGAGAGAGCAGCAAGAGAAGAGAAAACAAAGAAGACAAAATTTAATATGGGAATGTTGATGAAGAGGGAGAGAGTTGAGGGAAACCAAGAAGATGGGAGCTGGGGCAGCATGAAGTGATCTACATAAAGAGCAAATATGCTTGAATAAACATCCACTTCTGCACTTGGGACAAACAGAAATTTATTTTAGTCATTAAATGTACTCTTGGATAATTTATGTTTAAATAGGGATGTAATAGTATCTTTTAAGTGGGGTTATTTCATTATGGTCGGTTTACAAAATGGGCTATGAAGTGTAACATACTATGGATATATTATTTTCCCTTATTACCCATAGTGTAGTGGCTTAATTGGAAACAGAAATAGACAAGTGAAACATTTATTGATTTACTTTTTTGGCTTTAAATATTTTTCACTTACAGTTGATATGTAATTGGAGGAGGAAACCAAGAAGAGAAGAAGGGGGAAGGGAAAGAAGAAGAACTCATTTATGTCTATGTAACTTAATGTGTGTACATTCAACATACTGAATAAACATTTTATACTGTTTATTTATTCTTGAAAACAATAGGAAGTAATAAAGGGCAATTGTACAGATAGATGGAAACCATTTTTTAAGGGTTAACGCTGTTTTTTAATGCTTTTAAATTTATTTTTATTTTTAATTTATTTTTTAAGAGATTACGGTAACATTTAATCCAGTAGAGACAAATCTTAAGATGTCCTTCTGGTTCTTTATCCTTTGTTCATTCATTCTTCTTCTTCTTATTATTATTTTAATATATTTATTAACTTTGCTATTATAGTTGTTCCATTTTCTCCCTTCATTCCCCACCACCCTGCACAACCTCTCCCACCCACATTCCCCCCTTTAGTTCATGTCCATGTGTCATAGTTATAAGTTCTTTACCTTCTACATTTCCCATACTATTCTTACCCTCTCCCTGTCTATTTTCTACCTACTGTCTATATTACTTATTCTCTGTACCTTTCCCCCCTCTCTCCCTCTTCCATTCCCCTGTTGCTAACCTTCCATGTGATCTCCATTTCTGTGGCTCCGCTCCTGTTTTAGCTGACCGCTTAGTTTGCTTTTGTTTCAGGTGTGGTTGTTAATAACTGTGAGTTTGCTGTCCTTTCACTGTTCCTATTTTTTATCTTCTTTTTCTTAGATAAGTCCCTTTAACATTTCATATAATAAGGGCTTGGTGATGATGAACTCCTTGAGTTTGACCTTATCTGAGAAGCACTTGATCTGCCCTTCCATTCTAAATGATGGCTTTCATGGATAGAGCAATCTTGGATGTAGGTCCTTGCCTTTCATGACTTGGAATATTTCTTTCCAGCCCCTTCTTGCCTGTAAGGTCTCTTTTGAGAAATCAGCTGACAGTCTGATGGGAACTCCTTTGTAAGTGACTGTCCTCTTATCTCTTGCTGCTTCTGGGATTCTTGCCTGCATTTTTAATCTTGGGTAATGTAATTATAATGTGCCTTGGTGTGTTCCTCCTTGGGTCCAACTTCTTTGGGACCCTCTGAGCTTCCTGGACTTCCTGGAAGTCTATTTCCTTTGTCATATTGGGGAAATCTCCTTTATTACTTGTTCAAAGAACTTTCCACTTGTTGCTCTTCCTCTTCTCCTTCTGGTACCCCTGTAATTCAGATGTTGGAACATTTAAAGATGTCCTAAAGGTTCCTAAGCCTCTCCTCATTTATTTTAATTCTTGTTTCTTCCTTCTTTTCTGTTTGGTTGTTTCTTTTTTCTTCTGATCCACTCCCTTGATTTGAGTCCCAGTTTCCTTCCCATCACTATTGGTTCCCTGTACATTTTCCTTTATTTCACTTAGCATAGCCTTCATTTTTTCATCTAATTTGCAACCAAATTCAACCAATTCTGTGAGTATCCTGATCACCAGTGCTTTGACCTGTGCATCTGATAAGTTGGTTACCTCTTCATCACTTAGTTGTATTTTTTCTGGATTTGTTCTTTCATTTGTTCTTTCATTTTTTCATCTTGACATGCCTGTTGTGTAGTGAGGTGCAGAGCCTTAGGTGTTTGCCCAGGCAGGTCAACCCAGTCACTGTGTTATAATGCTGTATGTTCTCTCTGTAGAGAGAGACCCCCTTGGGGCAGGGGTCTGAGAGAGAACAATGGCGCTTGCTCCACTCTCTGCTGGATTTCAGTCACTTCTGCCACTTTTCCCAAGCAAACTGGGCCCTTCTGGTGCTGATTTTCCTGTGGGTGGGTTTGTGTACATTTTAGGACCCTGTAGGTCTCTCCAACAAATTCTCCTGTGAGGCTTGGAGTCTCTCCCAGAGCTTCAACCCCACAGGTGCTTTCAATTGGTGTTTTGAGGCTTTATTTCCCTATGCTGGGAGCCTGGATTGTGTGGTCTGTCTTGTTCCCCAGTTTCGCCTCGTTTATCTGTGTTCAAATGTGGGACCACCTGGTCTGCCAGTCACCTTGTGCGCCGTGCCCCTCCACAACCCACTGCCTTGCTGGGTCTACCTGCTGCTATCTTGTGTGCCTAAGGTCCTTCAGCCACTGCTTTTTTTGCTGCGACCCCTCTCTGATTGGTCACCCAACTCTGCCTGGCCACCCAACTCCACCCCTCCTACCGGTCTGAATGAATGTGTCTATTTTAATTCCTTGATTGTCAGACTTTCATACAGTTCAATTTTCTGTCAGTACTTGTTTTTTTTTGTGTTTCTAAATTGTTGTTGTCCTTATTTTGATTGTGCAAGGAGGCACAGTGTGTCTACCTACACCTCTGTCTTGGCTGGAAGTTCCTACTATTATTTTTTGTATTGCTGTTCAAGTACAGTGGTCTCCATTTTCACCCCACCAAGCCTTCCCACCCCCTCTTCCCACCCTGAACTTACCCCTTCTGGCTTTGTCCATATGTCCTTTATACATGTTCTTTGGTGGCCCTTCTCCTATTATTCCTCTCCTCCATCCTCTCTGGTTACTGTCAGTTTGTTCTTTATTTCAATGCCTATGGTTGTATTTTGCTTACTTGTTCTGTTGATTAGGTTCCAATTATATGTGAGATCACGTGGTATTTGTATTTTACCACCTGGCTATTCTATTTAACATAATGCTCTCCTGTTCCATCCATACTGTGGGGAAGGGTAGGAGCTCCTTCTTTATTTTTGCTGCATAGTATTCCATTGGGCAAATGTACCATAGTTTTTTGATCCACTCATTTACTGCTGAACACTTAGGCTGTTCCCATATTTCACTACTGTACATAATGCAGAAGTGAAATATTGGGGTACATAGGTTCTTTTGAATAGGTGTCACAGGATCCTTAGAGTATAATCCCAGCAGTGGTATTATTGCCTAGGTCAAAAGGCAGTTCCGTTTTTAGTTTTCTGAGGAAATTCCATACTGTTTTCCACAGTGGCTGTATGCGTCTGCATTCCCCCCAACAGTGCACTGCAGTTCCTTTTTCCCCACAGCCTCTCCAACACTTGTTGTTTATTGATTTGTTTATAATGGCCATTCTGACTGGTGTGAAGTGGTATCTCATTGTGGTTTTAATTTGCATCTTTCTGATAGCTAGCAATATTGAGCATTTTATCCTGTGTGTCTGGGCCCTCTGTATGTCATCCTTAGAGAAGTGTCAGTTCAGGTTCTTTGCCCATTTTTAATTGGGTTGTTTGTCTTCCTGGAGTGGAGTCATGTGAATTGTTTATATATTTGGAGATCAAACCCTTGTCCAAGGTATCATGTGCAAATATGTTTTCCAATATGGTTGATTCTCTTTTCATTTTAGTGCTGTTTTATTTAGCTTTGCAGAAGCTTTTTGTTTTGATGAGGTCTCATTTGTTTATTCTTTCCTTTATGTCCCTTGCTCTAGGGGACATATCGGTGAAAACATTGCTGTGTGGAATATCTGAGATTTTCCTGCCTATGTTCTCTCCTAGGACTTTTGTGGTGTTGCAACTTATGTTTAAGTCTTTTATCCATCTTGAATTCATTTTTGTGTATTGTGTAAGTTGGTGATCAAGTTTCATGTTTTTTTTTTGCATATAGCTGTCTAGCTCTCCCAACACCATTTGTTGAAGAGGCTATTTTTACTCCATTTTATGCTTCTGCCCCCTTTGTTGAATATTAATTGACCATATACACTTAGGTCTATTTCTGGGCTCTCCATTCTGTTCCTTTATTTTTATTTTTAGAGAGAAGGGAATGGAGGAAGAATGAAATGGAGAGAAACATCAATGTGTGGTTGCTTCTCAGGTATCCCTTATGAGGACCTGGCCCTGAACCCATGCATGTGCCCTGACTGGGAATCAAACCAGCAACTCTTTGGTTCACAGGCCAGCACACAATCAATTGAGCCACACCAGCCAGGGTTAGATGGAAAATCTTAACAGAATCTGAAAAGATCAAGGACCTGGAAGGAGTCTGTCTGCAATAGGTGCAAAGAAGAAATCAGGGGTGGTCAAGGAACAGCAATGTACCCTAAGAGACAAATTCTGACATAAACATCTATAGTTAAACCAATCAACCCTTTACAGCAAAAGCCATGTAGGGCTCTGTCAGGCTGAAACAGGAGATACCAAAGATATCTATGTCCTTTGCAAGCCAGGGGACAGGAGGATCTTTTAAAAGTCATTATAGTAAGTTAGTTTTTTTACTGACAAAAACTACCACTGTAATTCTGCTCTGGTTTGCTGTGAAAGGTTGGAACTGTGCTTAATTATTTGGTAAGGAAAAATTCCTAAGTAACAAGAAAATCCAGGAAAGGGAGGTTTCCTTTGAAGCAGTAGGAGACAAAGATATACAGAGGAATATTTCCACTGTTGTCTGAGATATTACGAAAAAGGAGAATCAGAAGCTATTCCAAGATTAAAAGTGAAATTTGCTGTCCAACATAAAATAACTCTACACTTTTTTAACAATGCCAAAGATGGACCTGATCTTTTCTACCTATTATAAACTCCTCAGTAGTTTCAGGATTCCCTGCTTGATCTCCTTGGTTCTCACACCATAAACAATGGGGTTCAGAGCTGGGGGGATCAGGTGGTGCAGGATGTTGAGCAGGATGGGGACATCTGGGGGGATTCTCTTCCTGGCCAGGTTGGTGATGACCAGAACCAGCAGGACTGTGCTGAAGAAGAGGATGAGGATGAAGTGAGAGCCACACGTGCTCAGGGCCTTGGCTGCGGCACCCTCAGCCTTGATCCTTAGCACAGCTTTCAGGATGAAGGAGTAGGAGAGAACAATAAGGATGAGGTCAGAGCCCAGTAGGGTCCAGCCTGTCACAAACTGGTAGAGCCGGTTGAAGGTGATGTCATCACAGGAGAGTTTGGACACAGAAAGATTAGTGCAGATGCAGTTCTTGATGATGTTCTCTGCACAATATCTGAGTCGAGAAGACAGGATTGGAACAGGAAGGAAAAACAGGGCATTCCGGGCCACAACAAACATGGTAGCTCTAGCCACAAATTGATCAGTGATGATGGATGGGTATCGTAGTGGGTGACAAATGGCCACATAGCGATCATAGGCCATGACCATGAATGTGCAGGACTCCATGGCAAGGAAGCAATTCATGATAAACATTTGGAGGAAGCAGGCAGAGAAGCTGATGGACCTGAGGTCAAACCAGAATATGACCAGGACCTTGGGGATGACAGTGAGGCAGAGCACAATGTCCAGCAGGGAGAGGAGGCTGAGCAGGTAGTACATGGGCTCATGCAGAGATGCCTCTAGTCGAATGGTGATCAGAAGGGTGGCGTTGGCCCCCATGGCCAGGAGGAAGAGGAGGCTGAGGGGCAGGGACAGCCAGTGCTGCCAACTCTGGTAGTTAGGGAAGCAGGTGAGGAGGAATTCAGAGACTGAAGCAGTGGAGCAGTTGCTGGGTGATGCCATGCAAAGAATCCTGTACAAGCTGGAAATTCAAAGTCCCTTAAAATGCACAACAGAATATATCACCATTGAAAGTACATGTTCTAGATACAGTGGAACTCAGTTTCCATTGGGATTCTTAAAATGTTCCAATGGAGTTTTCAAATTATCATCATCATCCATCATTGCTGACATTTAACTGAACACTTGCATTATGCTAGGCATTATGCAGAATGCTTACATTCACAATCTCACTTTATCCTTTTAAAAAACACTTCAGAGTAATGAATACTGTTGTGCTAATTTCACAGATAACTAAGGCTACAGGTGAAAGGGAACAGAGTAGTTTGAACAGAATCAGAGAGCCAGTAAGTGGTGAAGGACCAGGTAATCTGACTATTTGTGCTTCCAGCCACCACACAAGACTTAGACTCAATCAGAACAGTTACTTAACTAAGCCCTTCCCTCCTTCAGTGTAGAAAGGATAGCTCTGTGGAGAGCTACCCTACCCATACATTTGGGCAGAGACTGACACCGAGATTCTATATTTTCACTCATCAGAGCATCCTGGGTTAGAGGTAGAGCAGCCCTGGACCCCACCCAAAGGCAGTGATTTCTTTAAGCTCCCCAAAGGGTTTCATTTTAAAGGTAAAGTCTTTATCATCCTCTTACTGGAATTTTTGCTGTTGTTTTTCTGCAAAGGTTCAAGGGTGTCTACTTTTTTATGAATCCTTTGGAAGGGACTCTGAATTTCCTATTGTGGTGACAGAGACAGTCAGTACTGAAAGATACAGCAGGGGGTTCACCAAAGGCAGAATGGAAGCTAGCTAGTGTGTGAGTGTAGGCATAGAGATCTACCTAGAAATCCATTTATCTGGTAAGAAAATTTGTCTATAATTCTTTGAACCCAAGATCCAGTTTTGGGCTAGCATATGGCATCTATGTTCTATAAACTCATGGGCTTTGACTCCAGTTTTTCCCTAGTTTGTACTCTTATCTTTCTCACTGCAAAACAAAGAGCAGGGTAGCCCAGTTCTAGGTCGGTTAACGGTAGTGGCTGTAACAGCAAAAGAGCAGGTAAAAGCCAGGGAATGATGACAGGAGGAGAGAGGGAGCCCAGGAGCCATAGAATTCAGATTACTGATCCTGCTCAGCCATTCCATCTGATAGCCTTCTCCAGGAGAGTGAAGTGTAAATGAGAAGATATCAGACTCTAGCTGCCAGAGAACATAATATCCAAGGGCTTTCATTTTGAATATCCCAGACTTGTAAAATACAGTACACACACACAAACAAACACGGCACACACACTTACAGTGCTTTAAAAAACCAAGAACTTGTGAGTTCAAACTGAGATAGAGATAATTATATATCAACTCTGTCCTATAGTTTCATGAGAGATTAAGCAAATGACCCTCAATGTGGATCGGAGAAATAAGAATAGACAACATACCCGTTTTCTGAAAAGGAGTCTCCTTTCCAATAACTTCAGTTCTGAACCTTCAGAGTCACTCCATCTATTTAAATAAGCCAGAAAATATTCAGTACCTTCTCAACACCTGATCTTAATATTAGGTATATTAATTTACAGCATGGATTTGGAAAAATTTTTCTGAGAACTAAACATATAGAAGGAAATTGAGAGAAAGCACTTGTAAAGCAGTATAGTTGTGGCTTTAATAAAGATAATCTTAGAAACAGTAGGAAAGAGTCAGAAAAACAGATGAATAATGCAATGTGCTATGGTTAAATAGCTGGCCTCAGATAAGTCCCAAATCTTTCTCCTAAACTAATCCTATGACCTTGATATCTATTTAAACTCCATAATATCAAGTTTTCTCATTGATGACATAAATGAATGATATTTAAATTTAAGGTGCTGTTGTGGGGAGGGAAAGTGGCTTTCATTTCCTGAGGTCCCACTAAGCAAGCTAAAAGCATCAGACAAGGATACAAACAAGAGGCCACGTTCACCTGATGGATATGCTTGTAGAGAATGGTAAGAGAAGAAAGGCCTGTCTAGGTGGGTGCTCAGTACTAATTAGTGATGAGGGGTAGGGACTTGTAGATCTGAGTTCTTTGGAGGGAAGAGGTAGGAGAACAAAGTGTTGAAAGAAAATGACCAAAGGTGTGCAGTGGCATCTGCAGCCATGTGAGGTTCACCTGGTAGCAGGTCTGTTTTTCACACAGCAAGGAACCACAAAAAATTGGAAACGAAGTGGGGGTGATGTGCTATAGATAGGACAAAGAGTAATAAACAGAAGGTAAAGAGTCCTAGATGGTCCACAGAAGAAGTGATTAAAAGCTGATCAAAGGCCTTGCACATGGAGGAAAAAAAAGATGTATTTGAGGGGCAGGTGGACTACAGAATTTAGTATGAGAATGTTTGAGGGGAATGTTTAGTATAAGAATTATTCCACTGTGTGGAATAATGAATGTCAACAACAGACTGGAATAATTAATGTTACCAAGGATCTTTAAAACATGTTTGCAATATCTTTAAAAGAGGATCTTTTCATCAGGACAGAACAAATGTCCTTTTCAGACCTCCTACAGCACAGACGTGTTCTCTCAGGCAGTAATGCACTTTCATATCTGTTTCATAGTTCCTATTAAATTTCTTAATGGCTAAATTTCTGGGATAATTTTTCCTCTGCCTTCATTCTCCCCCTGATCTGAGAGATTAGGGTTTATTGGCTATTTGGGCATTGTTTCAAGCTACAATACTCCAGTGCTATTAGTTTGTATTCATGGACTGATATTCTCAAGGAAGTTGTAGTGGTTCCTTGTTCTAAGAGCTAAAAAACAAAATGTAGTCTTTGATGATAAAATATTGACAGTCTGGGGAGGTGAGACAAGTACTGAATTAACCAAATAACAACAGAAGATCCACACCCAGCTATGATTGCCTGGTATAGGGGTGATCACCTTGGCTCACAGATGAATTGAGACTAGTGTGGGAAGGAAGATTCTGACCCAACCAGGCACAGTCTTGACCTTCCAGCCATGACATGGGTGGGAGTCTTTGAGCCTACAGAAGTTCTGGACCCACAACACTTGTGTGTCCACATGTGACTCAGCCTCAGCTCTGAATGAAATAGAAGCTTTAGTTCAGTCTGTGCTATTCACCTTTATTCCAGGATCTAAGCATCTTGGCAACTTTGGCATCTATGTCCTATGGGAAGAGTTCTAGCTCCTGTGCATACCAGGTTCCCAAATGCCCCTCTTGTCAGCGTTATCTTCTTCCTCATAATTTTCATGGGCCTGACTTGAGACTTACCATCTTCAGAAGGCTGTACTATACTGCTGCTTCTGTCTGTTGGAAAGAGCCCCTAAACTGGTCCCTTCAAGGGCTCTAGAGGATGTTTTTATGGGCCCTGGCTCCACTATGGACTCACCCTCTCCATTGCTCAGAGCTAATGTTTCCTAATGAGGCACCTGTACCCTGAATCTCTGTGGTCTATTTCTCAAGAGAGTATGTTATAAACAGCTTAACTTAGCATTGTGAGTAGAGTGTGGGAAAGAGATATCAAAGGCTTTTGGGGGCCTGTCTAAATAAAGAAATAGAAACTTTGGGAAAAGAAGGGGGGGAATTCAGTGATGAGTATCTCCTCAGAAAAATTTCTATGGATAGACCCATGGGTAAGAATGAATAAACTGTCTTTGGCACTCTAACTGTAGAGGGAGATGGTAGAAGAACATTTCCAGTCAATCAAAGGAACATATACCTTGAAGGAGCATGGACCACGCACCACTGAGGGAGACAGGGAGCACTTTTCCTTTCAGTCCTTCTTTTTTCAATGGGAACATTAGAGGCCTGCTTCCAAGCAAATTTGTGGGAGTGTCTGTATTATACCCATGGTCTCATGTCAAAATTGTATTTTCATGGCTATATTTTGCCTAAACTGTTTTCTAAACATGGTTATAGAAAATGCATGTGTTAGCAATAATCAGCTTCCATAGAACTACACTTGGCTTTAATTTTTTCGGAAAACAGTGAGATTGTTACCAATGCAGCCAAAACTCTGAATCAATGCACAATGGGACCTGGAAAATAGCCTCTCTTGGAAAGGCCTCTAGGTGATTGCTAGCAAGGATATTCTGGCTAAAGTTAGGATTATTTTGGGCTTTGGCCACAGAAATCCTTAAAGGAGAAGTGAAAGTGGAGTCTAGTTTTAGATCTTACACTTTCTTACCTACAACTGCCAGGCAGAGATATAGACGCAATGTAATTTCTTTCCATTTGTGCACTAACTCCTGTCCTGCTTTACCTCTACCTTGCTACCTAGAGGTCCTGGGTGAAGCATCAAAAACCTTGGTAGCATCAAAAAAAGTGGATCAATATTCTCAATGAAGAAAATTATTAGTGAGTCATCATCATTCAAGAAAAGCAGGTTGCTACAGCATGCAGTTTACACTGGGCAAAATATCCTGATCCTCAGGGTTCCTTATAAATAAATAATCCCTCTCCACTCTCAAATCATGGGGATGTGGAAAAGGGACAACTAGAGGCTTACGTTTAAACTCTTGTTCTAACATTTCCAGATTACATCTCCTTGGACAACTTCATAGGCTTTCAGAAGCACATTTTTTTTCATCTTAAATATGGGGATGTTGAACCTTCTGACAGAGGGTTGTTTATAGAATAAAATTGCTTTTATTATTTTATTGTTTTAACTAGTGTCCCCCCACACACTCCCTCAGGCAATCCCCATACTATTGTCTGTTTTATGGGTCATGTATATATGTTCTTTGGTTAATCCCTTCACCACTTTTCACCCATTCCCTTCTCCTTTCCCTCCAACAGCTGTCAGTCTGTTCAAAGTACTATGCCTCTGTTTTTATTTTGCTGGTTAGTTTATTTTGTTCATTAGTTTCCACATATAAGTGAGATTATATGATATTTATCTTTCACTAACTGGCTTATTTCACTTAGTATAATAGTCTCCAGATTTATTGATGCTGTCAAAAAAGAGTTTCTTTTTTCACTGCTGCATAGTATTCCACTGTGTAAGTGTACTAGAGCTTTTTATATACTGATGGACACTTACACTGTTTCCAGATTTTCACTATTGTAAATAATGCTGCTATGAACACAGGGTACATACATTTTTTTTGGATTGGTATTTTGGGATTCTTAGAATATATTCCCAGAAGTGGAATCACTGAGTCATAAGGCAGTTACATTTTTAATTTTTTCAAGAAACTCCACACCGCATTCCCACAATAGTGCACTAGGGTTCCCTTTTCTCCACATTCTCGTTAGCATTTATTTGTTGTTGATTTATTGATGGTAGTCATTCTGGCAAGTGTGAGGTGATATCTCATTGTGATTTTAATATGCATTTCTCTGATTATAAGTGAAGTTGAACATTTTTTCATATATTTATGGTCCATCTGTATGTCCTCTTTGTAGAAGTGTCTATTCATGTCCTTTGCCCATTTAAAAAAATGTATGTTTTATTGATTATGCCATTACAGTTGTCCCATTTCCCCCCCTTCATTCCTCTCCACTCTGCACACCCCCTCTCCCACCCACCTTCCCCTCCTTTAGTTCATGTCCATGTGTCACCAGGTCTTTAGCTTCTACATTTCCCATACTACTCTTGCCCTCCCCCTATTTTCACCCTACCATCTATGCTACTTATTCTCTGTACCTTTTCCCCCTCTCTCCTCCCACTTCCCTGTTGTTAACCCTCCATGTGATCTCCATTTCCATGGCTCCGCTCCTGTTTTAGGTGTCCACTTAGTTTGTTTTTGTTTTAGGTGTGGTTGTTAATAACTATGAGTTTGCTGTCCATTTACTGTTCATATTTTTATCTTCTTTTTCTTAGATAAGTCCCTTTAATATTTTATATAGTAAGGGCTTGGTGATGATGAACTCCTTTTTTAATTGGATTGTTTGTCTTACTAGTATTGAGTTGTATAAGTTCTTTATGTATTTTAGAATTTAAATGCTTATCAGATGTATCATTGGCAAATGTGTTCTCCCATACAATGTGTCCCTTTTTCCTTCTTAACTCATTACTGTATTTAAAAATACATTGTCATATTATTAATTCAAGCAACTTTTTAGTGACAATTTAGGTGGGTAAAAATTTGAATGTTGACAAGTATTTATATGCATAACAATTAAATAATACAATAATATAAATATACAATAAGTCCTCACTTGACATCATTGATATATTCTTGGAAACTGTGACTTTAAGCAAAACAACATATAATAAAACTAATTTTATCACTAGCTAATTGATATAAATAAGAGTTAAGTTCCTACTGCATATTTCTGGTCACAAAAACACCACCAAACTTCTAAATAAAGACTGAAAACACTTGCTATATTAAATATTGAAATAAGTGTGAGCTAATTTTTAACATTTGATAAAAATTAATAGAAAAAAGTAGAAAAATCTATTTTCCACCCACTTGTTCCATTTCAGGGTTCAGGGTAGCCAGAGCCTACCCAAGCGGCTCACACTTTCGTCACAGGACACACACAGGGCAGATACACACCCAGTCAGACTGGGACAGCTTAGGCACCTGCCTTCATCTGACATGCACATCTTGCAGATGTGGGAGAAAACTGCAGTGCTTGCAGAAAACCCACACAGACGTGGGAGAACATGCAAATTCCAGACAGACAGTGGCCAAGGCCAGAGTAAATTCTTCTCCTCATCATTACAAGGAAACAACATTGAATAAAGCATCATTGTTTGATGATCTACTGCATGTTATATAATATATATTTGTAATATATATGTATATACATACACATATATATCTGTGTTTATGTGTGTGCATGTGTGTATATGTATATATCTATATGTAATCTCCATAGCCTTAAGATATTTATTGTTGCTATTGAGAATATACTGTCAGTAAAACTGCTGTTCCTTTGTAAGTAGTGTATCACCCCTTTGGGTTGATTTAGGAATTTTTTTCTTTGCAGTTTTAGACTATTAGCAAATGTGTATAGATTTTTCAAAAACCTATTTGGCTTATGATTCAAGCTTCTTGAATCTGCATATAATTCAGCTATTATTTCTCTAAATATTCCTCTTACCCTATTTTCTGTATTCTAATTTGTAGTATATTGGGTCTTCTTATTCAATTGTCTTTATCTTTTCACTTCTATTTCACATTTCATTGTGTTTCAGATTGTACTACTTTTATGTTATTTTTCCTCTTATCCTATTTTTTAAAAATTATTTTATTGTTCAATTACAGTTGCCTGTGTTTACCCCCCACCACTGCCCCACACCCAAGCCAAATCCACCTCCCTCTCTTGTTTCCACCTCACCCCTTGGTTTTGTCCATGTGTACCTTATAGTAGTTCCTGAAAACCCTCCCCCTCATTATTCCCTCCTACCTCCCATCTGGTTACTCTCAGATTGTTCTTAATTTCAATGTTTCTGGTTATATTTTGCTTACTTTTTTCTCCTGTTGATTAGGTTCCAGTTTTTTTAAATATATTTTATTGATTATACCATTACAGTTGTTCTATTCCCCCCCTTCATTCCCCTCCACCCCCACACTCCCTCCCCCACCATTCTCCCCCCCTTAGTTTATAACCACGTGTCTCGAGTTCTTTAGATTCTATATTTCCCCCACTATTCTTGCCCTCCCCCCTATCTATTTTCTACCTACCATTTATGCTACTTTCTGTGCCTTCTCCCCCCTTCTCCTCCTCCCACCCCCATGTTTCTAACCCTCCATGTGTTCTTCATTTCTATGGTTCCCCTCCTGATCTAGCTGTCCTCTTGGTTTGCTTTTGTTTCAGGTGTGGTTGTTAATAACTGTGTGTTTGCTGTCCTTTCACTGTTCATATTTTTCATCTTCTTTTTCTTATATAAGTCCCTTTAGCATTTCATATAATAAGGGCTTGGTGATGATGAACTCCTTGAACTTGACCTTATCTGAGAAGCACTTTATCTGTCCTTCCATTCTAAATGAAAGTTTTGCTGGATAAAGCAATCTTGGCTGTAGGTCTTTGGATTTCATGACTTGGAATACTTCTTTCCAGCCCCTTCTTGCCTGTAAGGTCTCTTTTGAGAAATCCGCTGACAGTCTGATGGGTACTCCTTTGTAGGTGACTGTCCCCTTATCCCTTGCTGCTTCTAGGATTCTCTCCTTCATTTTGGTCTTGGCTAATGTAATTATGATGTGCCTTGGTGTGTTCCTTCTTGGGTCCAACTTCTTTGGGACTCTCTGAGCTTCCTGGATTTCCTGGAAGTCTATTTCCTTTGCCAGACTGGGGAAGTTCTCCTTTATTATTTGTTCAAATAAGTTTTCCACTCGTGGCTGTTTCTTTCCCCCTTCTGGTACCCCTATAATCCGGATGTTGGAACGTTTAAAGATGTCCTGGAGGTTCCTAAGCCTCTCCTCATTTTTTTGAATTCTCATTTCTTCATTCCTTTCTGGTGGGATGTTTCGTTCTTCCTTCTGGTCCATTCCATTGATTTGAGTCCCAGTTTCCTTTCCATCACTATTGGTTTCCTGTGCATCTCCCTTCATTTCAATTAGTTTAGCCTTCATATGTTCCTCTAATTTGTGACTATGTTCCTCTAATTTGTGACTATAATCTACCAGTTCTGTGAGCATCCTGATAAATAGTGTTCTGAATTGTGCTTCTGAGAGGCTGGCAATTTCTCGGTTGCTTAGAGTTATTGGCTCTGGGACTTTGAGTTCTTCTTGCACCATCTTTTGGGCTGTTCCTGCCTGTTCCATAGCAGGATCAGAGCCCTAAAGTGTTCACTAGAACAGGGCAACTAAGTTGCTGGGTTGTGACATTGTATGTGGGGGCGGGGTCAAAGAGGGACAATGGCTTCCCATCTGCCGTCTGCCGCCTGCCGCCGTGGCCCTGCGCATCAGCCACCACTGTCACCAGGCCCACATGTTTCGTTCCACTGCACATGAGTGTGCCACCGCCGTCAGCCCTCCACCACTGAGTTCGCCCCCTGGGGACCCCGGTCAGTCTGCCCCACACCCCGACTGGTTCCAGGCTGCCCAGGTCGGGGGATCTGTCTTGCCCGACCCAGCTCCGCTACTGGCTCCGCCTCTCTTACCGTCCTCGTTGAATGGTTCGTAGCTGTCGGACTTCTGTATAATTCCGTTTTCTGGTCTTTGGGTGTGTCCTAGTTCTCCAAACCTTTGTTGTGTTCAAACTTGGTTGTGGGAGAAGGCACAGTGTTTCCACCTATACCTCCATCTTGGTGGAAGTCCAGGTTCCAGTTAAAGGTGAGATCATAGATTAAACTCTTTGACTTTATCTTCATTTGGCCAATTCTCAACTCAACTTTGCCAGTCGTTTGAAATATGTTATTATTTTCTTTATGTCTGTTTTTTTGTAACTAAGAAGCTATTGTCTACTATGAGGTCATAAAGAGGACACTATTATGCTAAGTGAAATAAGCCAGTCTGTGAAAGACAAATAACATATGATCTCACCTATAAGAGGAAGTTAATGAACAAAATAAACTAATGAACAAAATAGATCCACAGGCATGGAAACATGGAAGAGACAGAAAGTGACCAGAAGGAAGGGAGGAAGGGGATAATGATAGAAAGAAAGGGAAGGGACCAGACAAAGAAAGTGTGTGAATGACCCTTGGACATGGACTACAGTGTGGGAATAGGCTGTGGGAGGAAGTGTTGGGATGGGTAGAGGAGGGCAAAGGGTGAAAAATTGGGACTACTGTAATAGAATAACAATGAAAAATAATTTAATGAAAATTACAAAAAATTTACCCCCATCTTTTCTCCTAATAGTTTTATAGTTTTTTCTTTTTCATTTGAGTTTTTGATATATCTTTTTTATTGAATTTATGGGGGAAACATTAGTTAATAAAACCACGCAGTTTTCAAGTGCACAACTCTATAAGACATCAGCTGCATACTTACTGTGGTCTCACCACCCAAAATAAAGTCTCTCTTCTTCACCATTTTTCCCCTCTTTCCCCTCTTCCACATCCCCCACTGATGCAAACCCTGGCTTGTGGGGTCTGCCACATTGTGGATGAGAGACAAAAAATTCACAGAGACTACCGAGCCCTGTGGAGGAAAAGGAACAGCATGTTTTTTCTCTCAAGTGGAGAAAAAGCCATGGCCTCTGCCATGACAGGCCCTTATTTCTTTTCTGGGTGCATTACTGATGGTCCTCATTTACTATGCACCAGTTTGATTTAGGTGGTTACTTTTTACAGAAAACAAAGGAGCCAGATGCTGCTAATCACATCACAGAAGAAGGATATTTGCAAATAAAAAGGGGATAGTGGTTGAACCGGTTATACTCATCTTTTGAAGGTTTAGCATGGATTTTAGGAAGTTACTTTGCTGTAAATGTTTGCTGCCTCCATTCAGGGTGAGGGAGTTTCAGCAAAAGCAAGTCTCAAAGCAGCCTAGGAACATTGCAGGCCTTACTTCCCATGGGAAAACCTCTCCTTGGGCAGGGGTCCTGTTCATTGGGAGCTGGGCCCACACCACACAGAATGGTCTCCTATACCTCACCCTCCTTTTCCTCTGGGAATCACCAGAGAGCTGTTTGACACATCTTGAATGAATTCTTGCCTATAGTGTGATTTTATTTATTTCTTATTGTGAATAAGAAAAATCAGATTTGATCTGATTTTTTTCTGCCTCATTTTTTATGATAGAGTTTCTAGTTCAAGAGCACCTCTTTCCTATCATCTCTTCATTATCATGAAGGTCAGTTTATTTAAAGAATAATGTCATGGATGGGAGAACAGGGAGAGGATACTCATTAGTTTTTTAGATCTTGATTCCTCCACTCATTTCCTTTTTTCTTTTTATTATGACATATCTATAGAGGCACCTTTTTCCTTTAGTTTCCTAGTCCTTCTCCAGAAACAATGCATTTCTGAGGCTGTCACCTCTGGCCTACTCACTTTCAAGCCACTTTCTTGGAGCCAGTATTGTTTCAATAACATTCTTGATCTTGGATTAATATTTTAGAATTTAGTGTAGATTTTTTGATTTCTGGAGATTCTATTGGTGCCATATATATTTCTTCCATGCTCCTCTTTTCCACTGAATTTTTAAAATTCCCTTTTACCTACACTCTGAACATGAAGTTGGTAATAATTGTCATTCTTTTATCTCCTTAAAATAATTTGAAAATGTGCCAGTCTCTGTCTATTAATGTTGAAGGAGAGTTCCACTGTCATTTCATTTACACTCCTGATGTTATGGCTCCTTTGGGAAGGTGTATGGTGAGATTCAGAATCAGACAGCCATTATTTTCCTAGGGACAATAAGAATATATACATACATACACACATCCACATTTATATGTATACATATATGTGTTTGTATGTATGTGCATATATGTGCATGTTATATGTGCACAACATACACATGCATATTGGTTTGCAACCCCAGGAGTCCACCAGGTGGTATCTGAAACTAGTCCCATATATGGAGGACAAGAAGAGCATGAAGAAAGGCACACCACTCCAGATTTGTACATGGCAGGTTTAATAAACAAGGGACTTTAAGTGCAAGTCTTGCCTTGGGCAGCAAGTAGATCTTCACACCCATCTGGCAGAATCTTAAAATGTTTATATAAAGTTCTTAGCTGGCTTAGTGCCAAATACTGTCCAGATGGTCTCAACAACACTACTCTCTCAAGGTTGTGTCCTTGAAGCAGCTCTCGGTGTGTGACTGGTGGGTGGAATGTACATGTCAAGGACAGGGCAGGGGATGAGGAGCCTCTGCCTGCCTGGGTCCAGATTGCAGGTCAACCTTTGATCATATTCCCTTGATGAACCTTGACAATGTGTGGATTTAGTTGCTTGCAGTTGTTACTCTGATTGTGTACTTTGGGGAAGATGTAATTAACTGGTTTTCATTTTCATAAGATACATCTAGGTTTTTATATACTTTTTAGTTGATCACACTAATGACTTTGTTTTGAACAATTTTTTTTCAGGCTACTCTGTCAATATTTTAGGAAGGAAATTGTATTATTTGCAAGTAGTGATGAATTTTAATTATTTTATATATATCTTTTCTTCATTTACTAGTTGAATTTTATTGTATCAAATTGATATTATAAGAAATGTTTTAGTAAATAATTTCAAAAGCTGATTGAAAGGAGCTTAACTTATTTCTTATTTTAACAGCAATTACATACTTCAAAAAGAATTGTTCTTCCATGTTTATAAACAGAATTTTTATTTTGTTTCCACATATTTTAATAAATAATTTGTTTTTTGAACTTTTTTGCTAGCCTCAAAATTTACAGAGCTTACTACATGATACTTATGCATTAAATTATTGATGTCGTGGAATTATTTTATGTATTTTCTAATATTAAAGCTGTTTTTAGTAATTATTTCTTCTTCTAGGATTATTTTGAAAGTTAAATGAGGTAATGGAAATATAGCATTTGGCACTCAGTAAGCACTTTTCTAATTATATATTATATTAAAAATATGTAACCAAATTCAGCTTGTCAACTTTATTTATAATTTTGTATATACATTTGTTTGTGTGGTTGACCTGTATTTTTCTTTCTTATGAATTTTTTCTTGTGTATCTTCCTTCTTTTCTATTTTCTGATTTTGCCTCCAGAATAATGTCAATTTTCTAAAATGATTTTAAAAGCTTTGTAAATTATTTAGCATTATAAAAGAGCTACTATAGAGTAAGAAACATAAAAAGCTATCATGGCTTAACATCTTACTTGGAAGATAATCTGCAAAGAACTTTTCATTGTCTTTATAGTTTTGAGCTCCTTAGATTTTGTAAATCTTGTTGGCATCAATATTATAATTTCTATTTAGGAAATAATCACTTCATCTTTTTCTTTATATATTTATACAAAGCATCATTTCTTCTGTTCACTTCCTCTGTTTACATCACTGTCACCTTAGCCCTATTCTCTGCCTATTCCTTCCTCATCCTACCCTGAGTGTCAACCATGGTCCCATTTCTAATTAGAAGACAATTTCTTATTTTTTCAGCTCCTAGAACCACACTCCCCAAATCAAGTCTTATCTAGCTTCCATACTCTAATGAGAATGGCTTTATATAATGTCAGCGGTGACTCTTTTACAGTCTTCCCTAAAGTTCACTATAACAAGAAGATGGGGTTTCATGGAATCCTGAAGCCTAGGTAGAATTCTCTTAACACTTCAGCCTTTATAGTCTCCTGACTGAAAGACCCGCTGACCAAGGTGAGGTCTGAGAGTCTCGGAAGAGCCCCCTAGAGCTGGTGTAATCTGGAGTTAGAGACCTCATTTTGTACCAGTGACTGTACGCTGGAATTGGATTTGGTAAACTCAATCTACATACACTAGAAGTAACCACCACACTACAGATACATTTGTCTATTTCCAAATCTTCTAATGTTTTACAGAATGCAAAGATTTTCCCAACAGTTTTTTTTTTAAGTTTACAGTGCCAAATTAATATTGGTTTGTAGCATTTTCTTGGCAAGGATACTGAAACTTAGAGAATTCTAAGTGAAATTCTCAGGTAAATGTTCTAGTCAAGGCCAAAGCCTGAATTTAAACCTGGGTCTCATGATTCCTGGTTAATTTGTCTTACCATTGTATCCTGCTTGGTCTTCACAAAATCCCACATCATTTTTAAGACATGAACTTTAGCTTCTGACATGTGAATGAAGGGAAGCAGTTATTCAAGGCACAATATTTTGGAAACCTTTTTCTCCCTTAGAAATTTTGTATTATCGGTGGGGCTTAAATGTGAGATATTTTTTGTATTTCTCTTGTGGCAAAGTAGAGATATTGTTTTGGAATTTTTGGGCTATCTCTCTATTTGCAATGGGATGTACAAATTATTAGGAATGGAGGAAATACATGTGATTGGCTTATATGGGAATGCCACAGTTTAATAAAAATATTTTTAGTGTTTTCTTCTGTTTTATCTCATTATTATTTTAATAAACTATTGTAGAAGATCCTTCTGGGATTAAATGTCAATTACTTTTGGGGTTAAGAATCCTTAGTACACATTCTCTTATTTGTTTTTTTCTGACCCCATAGATTACAGGGTTAAGAGCAGGGGTAACCATCACATACAGATTGGCCAGAAGTATGTGGATGTAATGTGGGATGTTGCGACCACATCGGTGTGTCATGAAGGAGAAGAGGGCTGGCAGGTAGAAAGCCAACATGACACAAGCCTGGGAACTACATGTGCTCAGAGTCTTGAGCCTGGCATCCCAGGATGAGAGGTGGAAGACTGCTCGGAGGATTTGAACATAAGAAAATACAATCACAGAAAGGTCAATGTATCCCACTGAGAAAGCAATCAAGCCATATATAACATTGACCCTAATACTGGCACAAGCCAGTTTTGCTAAACCCATGTGTTCAAAATAGGTGTGGAGGATCATCTGCATACCACAGAAAGGCAACCCCAGGATAAGAAATATGAACAGAGTCACAAACACCAAAGTCCTGACTATGATGACTATACCTAGGATGGCTATTATTTTATTGGTAAGGATCATGGTGTATCTCAGGGGATTGCAGATGGCAATATAGCAATTGATGGCCATGACCGTCAGCACCACAGACTCCAGGCCAGTGCATATATGGATAGTGTACATTTGTGTGATGCAAGCACCAAATACAATGTCCCTGAGATTGAACCAGAAAATGCCTAACATCTTGGGGATGGTGACTGTGGACAGGCCAAGGTCGGTGCAGGCCAACATGGTCAGGAAGTAAAACATGGGTTGGTGGAGGCTGCATTCAGTCTTGACCACAAAGAGGACAGTGATGTTCCCCAGGAGGGCTATTAGATGCACTGCAAAGAAGGGGAAGCTGATCCAGATACGTACATCTTCCAGCCCTGGAATGCCCATCAGAAGGAAGGAAAGAGGGTGGAACTGGGTATTGTTGGGATGCAGCACATCGGTGAAGGTTGGTTATAGACACATTTCTTGCAGGAGTTGTCTTGCTTCCAGTGAGAGAAACTAACCTCCTTCATAGCATGTTGCCTACTTTCTGGAGAAACAGAAAAACCATTCTTTAATTCCATAATACAGCAGAGGAGACCTAGAGAGGAAATAGGAGGTACAGTTAAAAAGACACTCACATATTCTTTCATGATATTTTGCTGGTCATTGTTGTACCTGTGGAGAATAATAAGTTTGTCCTTCAAATGTACATCAACTCAAAAGTTGGAAAAATAACACACATACAAATTCTACTCTGGATCCCACTTATATGTAGCTCTAAAATTTCTTTTAATTCATCAAACATGCTCAGTTTAGAAAGACCATGGCCATCATCATTTGTACAGTTCTTCAGACTGGCCTCACCAGATATTTTCCATCAAAAGAACATCTCTAAACGGCAGTATAATGTCAGTGCTAGCTGCCTCCCAGAGAAAGTTAATCATAACACCAGGAGTTAGAAAAAGTCTACAGAGATTTCAGGAGTATTGCATTTCCTTACCCTAAACTTCACATTCTACCTATCTTTCATTAAAATAAAGGCACTCTCACTTCAAAATATTTGCTTCACCTATATAGAAAACCATGCAGAAACTTTTCAAATACAATAATTCTGTACTTCTCATGTCTTTCTCCTCTTCAGTCTCTAGAAGAACCTTCTTATTATATTAAATTAACAAATATCTGTTGTTCATTACATCTGTTAATCAGGATGTTAAGCATAAACAACGTTGTGTGTACGTATGTATGTATGTATGTGTGTGTGTTAGTGAGTGTAAAATATCACTGGACTGGGATTGAGGTGAAGAAGATGACTCAGTCAGTCAGCTGGTCTGATGGTTTAAGGTAATGATACATTTTTGCAAGGTAGACCTGAAAAAAAAATTCTATGTGGGAGAAAACCCAGTAAAGGTAAAGGATTGGATAGCTGGTATTTGAATCCTAACTAAGCAATGAAATTAAGATATTTAGACACATCAAGAGACTATTATATAATTTCAGCAAAACAGTGGTCTCTCTTAGAACTAAAGTCTGACATGTGTCTGAAGGATGCTTTCCTGAGGAAGAGTTAACTAAATTGATATCTGAAGGATGAGAATCTATTAAGAAGTAGAAGAAGGAATTGAGCAGATAAAATATTTCTGGTTAACAGGAACAGGGGTACAGAGACAGTGATGGGATCATGTAGGCCCTTGTGGCTAATTTTAAGGGGTTTTATCTTCATCCTAGAAACAATGGGAAGAAACTAGGATTTTATGCTGCAGTGTAGTAAGTAGCACAATTGAATTTGCATTTCAAAAATGCCATTCTGGCTGCACTGTCAAAAACTATTAAAGGCAGCAAATGCATGTGTAGTTGGATCAGTTAGGTTATCACATGGGGTCCAGAGTGAACACAGTGCTATCTTGTACCATGTTGTTAGTGCCTGATCGGAGCCGGTCAACTTTCTAAGTGTTTGATAGTATTAGTCTTCAGAAAGAGCCATTAAAATCTATTGTTTTCTCCTTCACAACTACTGAGTTAATTAAGTTGTGTATAACCTTTCATCCAAACTTTTTCTATAATTCTTTCCTTTTTACCAATGGCCCTCATTGGTTTTCCTTTTGAAATCATATGACTGATCAATACAGGATGGGGCAAAAGTAGGCTTATGGTTGTGAGTACACAAAAACCAAAGAGCTTAGTCTTGTATTATTATTTATTAATTATTGTATTATTTTCCATACGAACAACTGTAAACCTACTTTTGCCCCACTCTGTATAATACTATTAATAAAATATGGTTGAGAAGCAGTGATTCACACCCTTAGAAAGGGGGGAAGGGACTCGGTGCAGACTCAGGGGAGAAGGATTGAGGACTTATGCATAGTTTGAAAAGTCCTCTGTTCACTGCTCAGGGTGGCATTTAGGATGGACAGGGAGGTGGAGGCTATTTATCTGGTGGGATTTGTTATTTTGTTCCTGCAAAAAATGATCAAGTCCATCTATTCAGGACCTAAAATTATATAAATTTTTACATATTCTAATAACTGCTCCTGATGGAGTTTAAGTTTTCTTTCTTTTCTATCCAGGATCACCTGCAAATTTTACCACCACCACCACTCTCTGCCCTCATCTGTCATTTTAAAGAAGTTTCCAGTTATTAATCTTTAATTCACTTAACAAATAATTACATCTGCCATTTACTGGTACAAATGTAGGCAAGCAGCACAAATTGAGTCAAATTTGTGAAGCCTAAAGTCTAGCCAGTCATGCCAGCATTGTGCTTCTTGGCCTCACACAAGATTTCCACTGTCATAAGAGTCCTTCCATTTTTTAACAGTCTTTGTAAGGAAACTTTTGAAAAGGTGCTCTGGTATTCTGAATATGTTACAAATTCAGAATAATCCCGGTAAATACTCTTATTGTCGTTAGCAAAAGACGTTGTCTGTCTGGATCACTGCCTCTGCGGCACCCCCGTCTTCACTGTGACGACCTCCCATGCAGTCATCTTCACCTTTTGCCTGTTTAACCATGCTTCCATGTGCGTTTTCTAAGTTTATCTTCAGCATAATTCTCTAAAATTCTCTCTTCCTGGTCCTTCCTCTCCCCGTTCAGACACTCAATTCCGTGCGGCAAACTGAACTTCTCCTTGGGACCGGCTTTCATCTTGTGCAGCAGAATTGGATAAGCTCTTACCCAGGTTCCCAGGCTTCCCATCTCTCAACCCCTCTGTGTCTCATTTCTAAATATACTGTATGTAACGTTCTCTCACTAGGATGACTGTGCCCCGTGTGAGCAATTCTCCTCTGAAGTGCCATAAAAGAAGGAAGTAGGGAAGAAAAGACCCTCTTTGTTCCAGTGAAGAAAAGTTAGCATCAGTACTTTTCCTGGCATTTGCAAATGACATTCTTTAATCATATGTTGCATTTACATATAGGTTCCTGGGTTTGTTTATATATTCATTTAGTGAGCATTGTGTTGTGTGCTTCAGTGTTAGTGATTGATGTGTGGTTACGAAACCAGTTATCATCAGCACAACTCCAGTCTCCCTATTTTGCTGCATTACTTGGAGAGGGCACCATCTAAAGACTCTGGCTGAGTCACAGGAGCTCCATCTCCCCCATGAATCACTTTATTTATTATATTTTATTTAATTCTTGTTCAAGTACAGCTTTCTGTCTTATATTCCCAGCCCTGCCCACTCCCTGCCCCGTGCTCCCCACCTTCCTCCCATTTCTGCCCCCCACCCTTAGTTATTGTCCATGTGTCCTTTATCTTTGTTCATGTGAGTCCATCCCCTTTTCCCCTGTGATTCTCTCCCCCCTCCCCTCTGGACCCTGTCAGCCTGTTCCGTATTTGAGTGTCATTGGTCATATTTTGCTTGCTTGTTTATTTTGTTGTTTAGATTCCTGTTAAAGGTGAGATTATATGGTATTTGTCTTTCACCGCCTGGCTTATTTCACTCAGCATAATGCTTTGGCAAAGGGTAGTAGTTCCTTCTTCCTTTCTGCAGCATAGAATTCCATTGTGTAAATGTACCATAGCTTTTTGATCCAGTCATTTACCGATGGGCATCTAGGTTGCTTCCAACTCTTGGCTATTGTGAATTGTGCTGCTATGAACATCGGGGTGCATAGGTTCTTTTGGATTGGTGTTTCAGGGTTCTTAGGATATACTCCTAATAGTGGAATTGCTGGGTCAAAAGGCACATTCATTTTTAGTTTTCTGAGAAAATTCCGTAGCGTTTTCCATAGTGGTTGTACCAGTCTGCAATCCCACCAACAGTGAACTAGGGTTCCCTTTTCCCCACAACCTCTCCAGCACTTGTTGTTTGTTTCTTTGTTTATGATAGCCATTCTGACTGGTGTAAAGTGGTATCTCATTGTGGTTTTAATTTGCATCTCTCTGATAGCTAGCAATATTGAGCATCTTTTCATGTGTCTCTGGATCCTCTGTATGTCCTCCTTGGAGAAATGTCTGTTCAAGTCCTTTGCCCATTTTTTAATTGGGTTGCTCGTCTTCTCTGAGTGGAGTCGAGTGAGTTCTTTGTATATTTTGGAGATTAAATCTTTGTCTGAGGTATCATTGGCAAATATGTTTTCCCATGCTGTTGCTTCTCTTTTTATCTTGATACTATTTTCCTTAGCCATGCAGAAGCTTTTAATTTTGATGAGATCCCATTGGTTTATTCTTTCCTTTATATCCCTTGCTCTAAGGGACATACCAGTAAAAATCTTGCTGCGTGGAATATCTGAGATTTTCCTGCCAATGTTCTTCTTTAGGGCTTTAATGGTTTCACAGCTTATATTTAAGTCTTTTATCCACCTTGAATTTATTTTGGTGTATGGTGTAAGTTGGTGATTGAGTTTCATTTTTTGCATGTAGCTGTCCAATTCTCCCAACACCATTTGTTGAAAAGGCTATCTTTACTCCATTTTATCTTACTGCCCCCTTTGTCGAATATTAATTGACTGTAGAGATTTGGGTTTATTTCTGGGCTCTCTGTTCTATTCCATTGGTCTATGTGCCTGTTTTTATGCCAGTACCAGGCTGTTTTGATTACAGTGGCCTTGTAATACAGTCTGATGTCAGGTATTGTGATCCCTCCTACTTTGTTCTTCTTTCTCAAAGTTGCAGCTGCTACCCCATGAATCACTTTGGTTGCTGTCACTATGCACTCTCTTCCAGCACAACCAGGAGCTGCCTCACTTACCTCTGCCAGGCATCTGAGAAATTGTTTGTGAAGAATTGGATACCACAGACTGCAACCTGCATGTGACCGAGTTCTCAATAGTCAGGGGCAAGGAGTTATACAAACTCACTCTAGGCCCCTGGGAAGAGCCTCCACACAATGGCTTGTGTTCCTGGGCCTGGAGTAATGGGACAGAAAATTTCCACATCTCTGAGGATCAAGCTCTATAATTCCTGATTATGTTACCGAACAAAGGGTCCGAGGGGGGGGGCAATACTTGGCCCACCGAGGGATGCCAAAAACTGCTACAGAAAACAGGGGCCCCTCCCAAGGACGATACACTAATATCTATAGGGCTCTTCTGTCCGCCACCAATTGGAAAGACATCTCTCAATGCCAGAGATTTGTGAAAAGGAAACAAAATGTTTATTTAATGCTATTCAGGCCTAATGCCTTCCTTAAAATATTAAAGTCTTTAAGGGTATACACCTACACACACACACACACACAGCGCTCCCTTCTCCCACTGTCCCAACTCCGGGTACCGTAAATCTGGAAAAGAGCACACGTCCGTTTTTCAGGTCGCTGGCACGTGAGCTGTGTCGCCTGCCTGTCCAGGCAGGATCTCCAATTAATCCAAAGTCATGTGGCACCTTCCACTGGCAAGAGTTCTTTGTACCAAGTCCTAGTCAAAGTCTCTCCTGGTTTCCAGGCCACTCAGCCAAAGGGAGCACGTCAAAGCTGCGTGGGCCTCTTTTACCAAAGCCGCACTCCACCAAAAGCGCGTCTCTTTCTTCTTCACCTGGCCGCAGGGATCTCCATTCTGGCAAAGCTGCGTGGTCTTCTCTTTCACCTGGCCAAGAAGAGGTCTGCACTCTGCTGAAACCGCGTGGCTCTCCCTCCTAATGGCTACAGGGGTCTACATCTTCCCAAAAGAGCGTGGCTCTCCCCCTCACCTGGCCAAGAGGGGATCCTCACTGCTAAAGCCACATGGCTCTCAAGTAGGCACTCTCTCAGAGAAGCAGCCCCGGTTCCCACCTGGTTAGCCGCCACTCACTTCTCCCTGGCCCAAAACTTGGCCACAGCTATTTAACATATCTATGAAACCAGTTAAAGGTTATAGATATGTTAAATGACCATTCCAGAGGCTAGCTAGCTGCAAAACTGTTGTTATGCAAAACAGCTCTCAATGGCCCTGCTCCATTCTTCCCTTCCCCCAACTGACACCTTGGGGGGGGAGGTGAGGACAACTTAATATTTCCTCCAATATTCCTGTACACTTTGAGTTCTGGACACTATTCCAAATCTTTTCGGCCCCCCCCCCCCTTAGCTGCACCCTGTATCAATTAGAGATGCCTTCTGGTTATAGATGATTGAGAATTTGCATCCTCTAACAAATATCCTCCCCATTTGTCCCAGGAGTCTAGTCAGTCAGAGGCATAATGGCCAACTAACACCTTAAACCTCTCTATGGTACCAAGTGAGCAGTAACTCTGAAAAGGCAAACAGTGAACATAGGGAAAGAGCACTATAGGTAAAAAACCCCACAGCATTTTCTTAAAGTCAGCTCAGAAATATATGTACATTTAGTGAATAGCAGAGCCAGAATTCGAACATAAGTTTCCAAACCCTGACATATATCTGTTCTAAGAATTACACTAGATGATTTTTGGGGTAAGAATATAGTGCTTTAAACACATATATAATATTAATAGAAACATGAAAATAAATATACATTTACACAAAGGAAAGCAGCTCATAGTATGTAGGAGATGGTTTGTTCTGGCCTGGCAAATGTGACTCAGCTCTGTACGGAAAACCTACGGAAGCAAAGTGGTGGGCAGGAGTCAGACCTTCAAACCGAGTTTTCCCGTGGGAATCAGGCCTAGAAAATGCATACAGACTGTTGTGGCTTGCTCTTGCTAAAACTCCATCACCCTGGTCTAAAACAACGAATATGTATTGTCTATCTATCTTCAAGGTAGTTTCCAAAGCCTGTATGAGTTCTCCCAAGGACAGAGCTAATGAGCTCATCACCATTCCCCTCTGCTTGTTATTTTCATTTTCTTGATTGTACCTAAAATGTACACAATAATATTCTCTGTAATAAATAATAAATCTTTCTCTGGTGTAAGACCACAGGAGAACAATAAATGCCTGTCTAGGCAAGGGTCGGGGCACTCCCCTCTTGAGGGAGTGGCCAAGGCACCCATAGGCACTCTCGCCTTGAGAGAGTATTCGTGGGGTTTCCTTTTTCTCCACAGGGTTGTAGTCGTCTGTGCATTCATTCTCGCCGTCAGCCACAACAGGTGAACTCTGCTGGCCAGGGTCCACCACAATCATACATATTTAGAACATAACCATTCTGTCCACCTACTTATTCTGTGACTTTGGCCAATTTATTTTGTTATTCTGAGCCTTGGTTTTCTCACAGGCAAATGAGGAAAAATTATACTGACTTACAGGATTGTTTTAATGATACTAGGGGATCATACCTAGAAAGTGCTCAGCAACTATTTATTACAAATTAATTAATAAATAAACACTGATTATTTTTATAATTATTGTAAACATTATCCCTGAAGTCAATATTTTGGGGTCAGATAACTTAAATTTAAATTCCTTTCCTGTGATTCCAAAGCTGAGAGATGTTAAATATATTTCTTAACTTTTCTAAGGCTCATGTTACCCCTATAAATTTACAAGGGCAATGAAAATGACAATTCACATTTCACATGTTTTTTTTCTCCAGATTAAGTGAGATAATGCATTTAACTAAAACAGCAACATTTGAAAATAGATTTAAGCTATTATTAAAAGGGTATTATCTTTATCATTTATTTGAAATATTAATAGATGTTTTTCTTTTGGTGTTGAATTTAAATAGAAAAACTAGTTACTTTTTAGTTCACTAAATTACTCATTTTTAATTTTATTTATTTATTTTAAATACTTTTGATTTTTATTGTTCAAGTTTAGTTATTCAAGAAATGTATTCAACTTCGCCACTAGATGTCAGTAATGCTAATGTGACAAGCAAACATTCCTTAATTCAATATACATTTACTAAACTTCTGCCATAAGTTAGACAACACATTAATTAACTGTTCAATACATGTAAGTCAAAGTAATAAAAATTTGCTTGTTGTTTTAGCATTTTATGTAGTAATGGTCAAATCTACTACATTTCTTGAACAGATAATGAAGGCTCTCATGTGAGCTACCAGGTTAGCTAACTGTAAGTTTTCAAGATATTTTACATACATACTTTATTTGTGTAGCTCCAAAGTTAATACCCATCTTTACTTCAGGGAGCTTTAATTTGTTTTATGATAAATGAGTATAAAAAATAAAAAGTTCGTGCCTCTGCTTAATTACTTGTAATAGTTTATACAAAATGTGATATATCTGGATATACATTTTTATATTAATGTTTTAGAATTTTGATATTAGTTAAAGCTTTAATTTTTATCTTTCTTATTGTTGTTCAAGTACAGTTGTCTCCATTTTCACCCCACCACTCCTCCCACCCTTGAACCTATGTACCCTCTGGCTTTGTCCATATGTCCTTTATACACATTCCTTGATGGCCCTTCACCTATTATCCCATAGTAAAGCTTTAGAAAGGTCAATGTTTTCCTCAATAACCTTAATTCTTATAAAACATATGAAAGAATACTCCTGGAATATCAGTTTTTCCCTTCATGCCACTTTTGGCCTTAGAGAGAAAATACTAAAAAATTATGTGAGAATATATAGGAGTACAAACATAGAACATGGGCAGCAATCACATGATTATTTTCATTTCTTCTTTGAAAAAAATTTTAATGTTTGAGGAAAATATACTAGAATTGATTTCAAGGTATATTTCTCCACGTAATTTTTTTAAATATCAGTATTATTTTGGATAATTCTTGAGCTATCTAAAAGGATAAAAAGAAATTCAGATTTCTTCTAAGGGCACTCTGAGAACAAAAAGATGCAGTACCTAATACTACAGATATAATCCTGATGGAACAGTAGAGAATAGTAATTGAAAGAGAACACATAAAAGTCCTGGCCTTCAAGTATACCTTTAGAATTTTCCTCCAGTTCTTCATTTACATGGGCCAATGGGCTGGCTACTTCCTGTTTGCCCTTCTGGGACTACTTCACACTCTGTGTCCTGGAGGACTCACAGTGTGTGTGGGTAGTCTCCCTTGTCCTTTGGCATTCACTTGGGTTCAGAAAATGGAAACTACCAAGAGGAGGGTAGGAAGGAAAAAGGTCAGGATATTTATTCTTGTTTCCACTTGCTCTGTGCTTACAGATGCCTGCTGGGCACCATTGGTTGGGTCAGTGTTTCAAAATAAGTCCCAAACTCCTGCCTGTAAGAGTCTTCACAATACTAACCATCTAGTCCCTTCTCTTCAGGCCAAGGAGTTGTAAATATCTCTCACCATGGCTTCCCTACAATGTACCTATCATTTGTCATAACTTAAGGGGTTTACCCTCTTTGCCACTATTTTTCAAAAACTTTAACTAATATAGCCAATAAGAAGATTTACTTTTGTCCATGTGTCCTTTACACACG
This sequence comes from Sturnira hondurensis, assembly GCF_014824575.4. Taxonomy (NCBI): domain Eukaryota; kingdom Metazoa; phylum Chordata; class Mammalia; order Chiroptera; family Phyllostomidae; genus Sturnira; species Sturnira hondurensis. Next base: position 314,335 of record NW_028080009.1, on the reverse strand, counting down.
TTCTTAGACAAAGCCAAAAGATGTAGGTATGAGGGTGGGAGGCAGGCATGGGTGGGGTGGAGGGTGTTGTGGGGGGAAAATGGGGACAACTGTATTTAACAACAATAAAAAATTATCGTCATTAATATTAATAGCTGCTTAATAATGCTGATTAATAAATAATTTAGCAGTTCAAAAAAAGAAGCTTTACTTTTTCTTGAAGATTCTCCTACTTAAACTTAATTGTAATTTATATAATAATATATCATAAATGATACATCATGTATATATGCAAACATATTTGTATGTATATGTGCATGTTAATGTATACAACTTATATATAATTTTATTGGTGTTAGTGTTTACTTTTGTTATAGGCAGTTTTATCTTTGAAGTTCCATTTCTCAAAGACTTTTGAACTACACTCAAATATATCTCAAAACAGCTAATTTTGTAGTATTAGGAAAGACATATATACTTCACAAAATATTTAAAAATGGCTAATAAGCACTGAAACCAAAATCAATATTATTAGTCATCAGAAAAATTAAAACTATAATGACATACTGATTCTTATGCACAAGAGTAGCTGAAATTGAGGGTGGAAAAATTAGAACCTTTGTATTTTGTTCATAGGGTATAAAATCATGAAACCACTTTGGAAAAGTGTTGGAAATTTTTTTTTAATTTAAACTTGGCACCTGGAAAATGGAAGGACCTGAAAGCATCTGGAATTTTTATAAGTTTTACCAGGGTAATATTAAGATTCTGACTAAATATTATGAGTTATGGGTCAATTTACTAATTGAGTGGATCAACATTGAAACAGAGTCAAGAAGATATATCTGGATTAAACTTCATGAAAATTTATTTCTTTAAGTTATACTAAGTATGTGTTGGTGGGTAACATAAAGTTAGAGGTAAACAACACTAGTATCCAATGAGCTAGCCTGGTTTTCATGTCCTATAAAGTACCCTGTGATTCACAAAAAGATACCAATGAGAAGGAGTATCTGGGAGAGTGGGAGAGGTTTGTGGAAAATGACATTGTTTTGGAATATTTAATCTAATGAAATATAATTAACTCTGGAGTCATTGTATTTTTATCTTGTCACCATTTCCTCAGTTATTTTTATCTTTTGCATATATGTATTTTCTTCCTATATATATTTGGTATTAAGCATAAATGTAAATGCATTTAATATTCTCACACAGTAAAGTCAAGCCCCATTTACCATAATATTTAGCATGTTTGTGTTACACATACACACAGCTTTATACATGAATCAATACTAAAACTGCATACAGATTATTTGTAGAACTCAGTGGCCATGCTTCAGATCCAGGAAAACATTACTTTGACTCATGCCACAAGAGAAAAATGGGAAGCAAGAAGCTGGGCATTCAGAAACCAAATGTGAAAACATTTGCAGGACCAGCCCCACCACTGTGTATTGTGCCTGGGACAAGTATTTTTGTGGGATCACTGTCTATCTGACAAAAAAAATGTATTACAAAATTTATGGACCTATGTGATATATAACAATTTATTAATGAAGACTTAGGATAATGGGTAGAAAACAATTAATTATACATTTGACTGTTATCACTGCACATAAAGATTCTTTTCAGTGTTCAGGCATTTTTTTCTTTTCTGTTTAGTTTCGTGAAGTATCTGTTTATGCTTTTTTATTGTCAAAATACGCCATTTCTGGACATTTCAATTTTTCTGCTACAATAGAAGGTACTTGCACTGTTACTGCTCTCAGTGCTGCCAATTTTCAGAACAATATAGGCCACCTTGCCTCTAGCATTTCCAAATTTCATTTATTTATTAGGTCAGTGTTCCATCAGAATCAAAACTGATCTAAAGAAAAGACGTATGGAGAAATGGGGGGAGTTTACACCCTTTTCCACCAGCCATTCTATTCCCCTAACACTGCTGCCTCTAGAATATCCTTCTTTTCTGTTAGTCTTTTTTGTTTGTCCAGTTTCATGGGGCTGGGTGAGCAGAGCGGGCAGCAAAGATAGCTTTGCTTCATCTGTCAACACTAAACCACTTTCAATATAAATGCAAGGGCGGGGAATATAAGACAGAAAACTGTACTTGAACAAGAATTAAATAAAAATTTAAAAAATTTAAAAAGACAAATATATATATATATATATATATATATATATATATATATATGCAAAATCTGGCCAGCACTATATAGTGTAATAGAAAATTTAAGAAAGCTCAGATTAAATATGAGTAGTTGGTGAATATATTTTCTCAGTCTTTACACTGAACTAGTATTTCTCTATAAATATTTTTATAACCCGCTCCCGGATCTGCTTGGTCCTGACTCCATATATGACAGGATTAAGGGCAGGTGGGACAACCACATATACATTAGCCAAAAGAATGTGGATATAATGGGGAATGTTCTGACCAAAGCGGTGTGTCATAAAAGAAAAAAATGCTGGCATGTAAAAGCACAGCATGACACAGACATGTGAACCACAGGTATTGAGAGCCTTTAATCGGGCTTCCTGAGAGGGAAGGCGGAAAACAGCTTGAAGGATAAACACATAAGAAGAGGCAATCAGGATCACATCTACAATAATATTAGAAATAACCATAAGCCCATAGATAATGTTGACCTTGATGGGGGCACAGGCCAGCCTGGCAAGACCCATGTGCTCACAGTATGTGTGAGGGATGATGTAATGTCCACAGAAGGGCAGCCTCAGAATGAGAAACACAAATGGAGTCACAAGAAGTAAATTTCTCCCGACAACAACAGAGAGTAGGATGCTGATGGTTTTATTGGTGAGGATCATTGTGTACTGGAGAGGCTTGCAGATGGCAACAAAACGGTCATAAGCCATGGCCACCAGTAGAACAGTCTCCATGCCTGTAAACATGTGGATGAAGAACATCTGAGCTAGGCAGCTTCCAAAGCTGATTTCTTGGAGGTTGAACCAGAAGATGCCCAACATTTTGGGGACCGTGGATGTGGAGAGACCCAGGTCAATCACAGACAACATGACCAAGAAGTAAAACATAGGCTGGTGGAGACTGTGTTCAGTCTTGATCACAAAGAGAATGGTGATGTTTCCCACAAGGGCGACCAGGTACACAGTACAGAATGGGAAAGCAATCCATATATGTACAGTTTCTAGTCCTGGTATTCCTAGTAGGAGAAAGAAGAGGGGGTGGAACTGGGTATCATTGATAGAAGGCATTCTCTTAGCAAGTGTTATTAAATTCCTGTTGAGAGGTAGGATCTTACTTTAAGGTTTTTTCTTATCAAGGTCCTGGAAAGATAGAAAGACCTCAAATCAGCATGCTGGAGATGATGGAAGAAGCAATTAATTTAAAAACACTAGATATTCTTTTCTTTTACAGGATAATTGACTAACTTTCTCAATATATGTTTTTGTTGTGAGCCTCATCATAGGCAATATTGTTCATGACTTTACTTTTGTGATATGAGATATTTGAAGGAACTGAGAATATTTTAAAAAGTAGGGTATATGTACATTTTGTGGCATTTCTTTTCATCCTTTTTCCAAGTGCCCACTTGGTTAATTTTGGGATTGTGCTATACACAGTTGTTCTCAAAGTATGCTGTGGTGTTGAAGGAATCCTGGGTCTATATCACAGGTGGCAAACACAAGGCCCGAGGGCCGAATCCAGGCCTCCACCTTGTTTTATCCGGCCCAGCACCTTGTTTCTACCCAGCTGCAGTGCCGAGCTCTCACTTAACTGTTAAGGAGTAGTGACATTTATGCAGTCTCAAAGTTACATTTGACCCTTTGAAGGCAACCTCGAGGCTGATGTGGCCCCCAGTGAAAATGAGTTTGACACCCCTGGTCTAATGAAAATATCTGACTTATACCATTCTGTGTTTTGATATAATGTAAATGTAGGCATCTGACCCATGGGTCTGAAACAGACACGTGCTATAAGGGAGGGTGCTATTTTTGATGCTTCTAATCTTATAAAATGGGTTGGCTTTTAATTGCATATCTCAAGACTTATGTTTTTCCTGTGATTTTCTGATGTTCTTCCATTAAATTTCCCTCGGCTTATCAGCTAAATCATGTTCATATTTATTACAACTTATAACACCAATAGTTAGCATACAAAAATCACACCCATGTTCTGAAATTGCAACTACCTTCACATACGATTAGATCAAATATCTAGCAAATTTAAGTGACACTGAAATAAAAAAAATTTTCAGTGAATCTTCCCTAATCACTGAAATACGAAAGAAAATTATTTTAATTTTTTGTGTTCCTGGGGTGTTGTTCTACTCTGCAGCATTTAACATGACATGACTTTATTTATGCATTTGTCTATTTTCTACTAACAGAAATGTTGCTATTGAGAGGAAGGAACCAGGAGATATTCATTTTAATACCCTCAACACTGACATATAAATATATGATGCCCAGTTTTTGAGAATTTAATTGTTGAACAGAATCAGAATTTGTATAAGTGTGTGTTTATGTATGTACATATGTGTATAAGAGAGTGTGTGTGTGTGTGTGTGTAGAAAGAGCAGGAGTGAGGGAAAGAGGGAGGAAGAGAGGGAGGAAGAGAGGGAGAAAGATTTTTATTATGTATGTAGTTGCATGTAACTTTTCCAGGTAGTTATTGAACAGTAAAAAGACCCAGGCAAGAGAGTTACTAATCTCTTGTTCTACACAAGAAGAAAAGGAGCATCTCTTGCTCCCAAAGAAGCTGAAGAGAAAATTGTCAATGTGTAGGAAGAAGACTATGTTTGCTAGTGTTGAGGGGAGGTTGCCAAGGATGAGAATTCAGAGTGTTTGTAGAAATTTACTTGGAAAAGTCTGAAAAAATGGGGTGATATATCATGAGATACACAGTACAGAGTCAGCCTCATCCTTTTTTTTTAAACCTGGCCTCCACTTTTATTTATTTCTTTATTTAAAAAGTTGTTTTATATAATTGTTGTTCAAGTACAGTTTTCTCTTTTACTCCCATCCCAGCCCACCCACCCAGTACTCCCCATCTCCCTATCATTTCCACCCCCCTTAGTTATTGTCCATGTGTCCTTTATACTAGTTCCTGTAAATCCTTCCCCTTTCCCCCTGAAATTCCTTCCTCTCTCCCTTAATGTGCCTGTTTTATCAACACATGACACTTCATTAGCTGAGGAGAATGTTTCCAGTGTCATGGCCGAGGGCACTCTTTTCTGACACTAGAGTTCAAATCCAACAGGACACCCACCCTCTCACAGTTTTGGTTAGAATGCTTAATTTCTTGCTGCAGGCACCTCAGTGCCACAAACAATGGCAGAGAGTGTGAGGCCAGTAAGCTCAAGGATCCTTCCTGGAGGACATGGAAACAATTTACCTTTCTCTAGATATGCACACTGACAAAGAGCTCAGCCCCAGGGTTCATTTCAAAAGCTCAGCTGACACAAGGTATCTTTCCCCTTTAGTGCCCACCAACACTCAATTCATTAGTTGTGATTTTTCTTTTACCTACTAGCTCTTGTCCTTACTGACTTTAATAGTCAAGTATTTATATGGACTTTGAAACCATTGAAACAAGTCTAAAAATCTTGCTATACCATCTACCAGCTGAAGACCTTTGGACAAATTCCTTACTTTTCTAAGTCAGTTATTGTTCTATAAAATCGGGCTAACAAATTTTACCTAAATGACCCATTTTAACAACAAATAAAACCAATGTGTGTAAAAGACTAGATCATCATGTGTACTCAATACATAATAATTTACACTATTAGTCCTTCCCCAAATTTTATTTTTCTGTTCTCCCAAAACAAAGGTGGAGGTGAGGTGAAGAAGGTATGGAGCAGTGGGTGACAATAGAATACTCCAAAGTAAATGAGTAGCTAGGGCTTCACATTTGGACTTACTTCTGGGGTTCTCTGGATGCATAAATAAGTCAGTGAAGCTCAGTTCAAAAGTATATCATGTTCTTCTCCCATGCTTATAGACTTCTCAAGCTTGATAGGATTAAGCCGTTGATGGGAATGGGTACCTTCTTTCAGGCACTGTCATGACTGGACCACTGGATAAGTCTGATCTAGTGGTATATTGGGATATCAGGATTCCAATAAAATTTCTTGAGTATGTTTCCATAAAGTAGTAGGTACACCGCAGGCCAACATAGAACTGACAACCTCTGGATTTACCAGCATTATGTGGGAGGAAAAATAAGATAGTAATGCAGACCAAGTGTAGTATATGTATATTATTTTCTTTGGATAAGTCACAGCTCCACTGCCAGCCTCAAACATATGACAGTGACCTGCAATAGTCTACTCTCTCAGATGAACCACAGCAAGCCTAGTTATTGGGTCTGGTTCCCTGCCCACAATTTGCTAGCCAGAACAATCTCTATTCTTTAGTGACAGCATAGGTGGTTATGCTACTATAATACTATTTGTGGGAAAGCCATGAAAGATATATTAAGTGAGCTGTGTGTTAGTGTGTGTGCATGTGTGTATGAGAGAAAGCGAGAGAGAAAGAATTATTTGTTGGTACATCACTGTGCTCACCTGCTGATGTCTGTTCCAATCCCTTATGATCTGTGTATTCGCTTGTGAAGAGAATGGAGACTAGTGCTGTGGATCACTTCTCAGCAAAGGGGAGCCACTGTCCCCTTCTATGCTCATTTACTTCTCCTCTTCTCTATAGTGTCTCACCTCCCTTGTCCAGGCATCTTTATCTTTCTAATATTTCCTCTCCCATACTCTGGTTTCTCTTCAGATCGTATAAATCTTTCGCCTTTTAATATTTCCTCTCCCAGTCCTCACTTAGAACAATATCACAACGTAAATTCAGGTGCTCAACATGGTGATCCAGGCCCTCCAAGCCTCTGGTCCCAAGTTTGTCCTGCTACATGGAGAAAACCTTTAGAGTGAAATGATAGTATCCCTAAGTCTAAGCATATACCAGAATCCCTGAGCTTAACCTTCAGAGTCCTCTGGGCATATACATGGGCTCATGGGTCATTAAGCTTATCTAACTCATTGTTCCTCCCTATTGCATCTGCAGAAAAATGTCATCATACTAGATGTAACTTTGTAGCTCAGGGGAGGGGATATCTCATGAACTGTTAGGAAGAGAAATTTCCCAAAGGGAAAGGAATCTGTACGGGGAATGATATTGATTCTCTCTCCTTTAGAAGTCATGGAACTATTGAGTTTATACCATTAAGTCTTCAAAATGTGACTTTTTAGGAAACTCCTTAGCAATTCTTCTGCTTTGTTTAATGTAAAGAAGTGAATCCTGATGCAGTTTAGCATTGATACAACTATAGTTTCAAAAGTTGAAGAAGACCCCTGAAATAAACACAATTAGACCCTGTGGCAACACTTTTTAAAAAGTGTTTTTACCTGTAGATAATAGTTTCAACTTTCTTCCAACCTAGCACAATTCTCCTCTTCAATCTATAACTAATAATAAACAGATGAATTCTTTGGAGAAGGACTTTTCCTGTGTGTTAGCTCCTTTGGCAGACAGTAATGAAAACTCCACATTCTCATGAGAAAAAAAAATTCAAGTAGAACTCAAAGTGTAGAGTTATCTTAAAGTCTCTGTTCCTGGATGACGATGGAGTAGACCTATTAGTACCAGGATGTGCCATAAATCATGCCTAAATACAGATAGAAAAAGACTGAGGGACAATTGAATGCAGTAGACAATCAGTTTTTTAATTTTTATTTTTAAACATAGCTGACATACAATATCATATTAGTTTCAGATGTACAACATTGTGATTCAACATTTATATATCTTATGAAGTGATCACCACAACAAGTCTAGTAACCATCTGTCACAGTGCATAGTTACTACAATATCATTGACTACGTTCCTTATATTGTATATATTACATCCCTGTGACTTGTTTTTTAACTGGAAATTTTCACCCCTTAATCCCCTTTTCTTTTCCAGTTTTTATTTTTTACTTATAAGTTCAGACAATTTCAAGTTGTCATGAGAGAGAAGATAATGTGGTCTATGGTCCAAAAGAGGGTCTGGTTACACCTGATATGTTCTCATTTTAATTATTTCTCTCTTTGATTAACAAGAAATGTATTCCCTGGTCTCTGGTCACTCCCTCATGGTATACTTCCTCCCCACTGTGTCAACATTTATCTTCACGAATCAAGACTGATATTACCTAATCTCCTAAAATTCTTTCCTATGACCTTGATTTCTTCATTGTACACAATAGGTTTTATATCATAAAGTATAAACACCATTCTTATCAAAGTCTTTTAGTTAATACCCAATCAACCTTTTAAATTTTAATTCTGTTTCACTCCTCTTTAAAATACTACCCTGTCTTTAATGAGCAAAATTCTACGTATGAAATTGCTGCTGCTCATTTCCACTTTCCTTCAACTCTGACTCAATTACCAGGGTTTCCATGATGATATTCTGTATAAATCAGCTAGATCTGGTCTCTGTGTCTCTTGTATTCTCATATCTGTGTGTACTGCAATTATGACATGCACATTTCCCCTTTAGCTTAGTGTTTCTGCCTTTACCATTTTTCTCAATGTTTTATTTTGGTAGAGTACATTTAACAAATAACTTGCTGTCTTAACCATTTTTAAGAGTGTAGTTCAGTAGTAATAAATGCACCTATTGTTGTACAACCATGGCCACCACCCATCTCCAGAACATTTTTTATTTTGCAGAAACTGAAACTCTGTACCCACCCAGTAAATTCTCCATGATCCCCTTCCCCTGGTCCCTGGCACCACCTCCCCTTTCTCTTCATGCCACAGCCTTTGATAACCATCATTCTACTTTCTGTTATTGTAAGTTTTTTTTTAAAGAATCCAAATGAAACTGAGATTATGCAATATATATATTTTAGCTAAAAAATTTAAATTACAACTGACAGCAGAGGGCAAAAGTAGTTTTAAAATTGTGAATATGTGAAAGTAGAGTTTATTCTTATATTATTATGTATTAATTATTGTATTATTTTCCATATAAACAACTGTAAACCCACTTTTCTCAACCCCTATATTGGTTTCAGGTATACAGCATGGTGGTTAGACATTATCTAATTTATAAAGNTAAGTTTTTTTTTAAAGAATCCAAATGAAACTGAGATTATGCAATATATATATTTTAGCTAAAAAATTTAAATTACAACTGACAGCAGAGGGCAAAAATAGTTTTACAATTGTGAATATGTGAAAGTAGAGTTTATTCTTATATTATTATGTATTAATTATTGTATTATTTTCCATATAAACAACTGTAAACCCACTTTTCTCAACCCCTATATTGGTTTCAGGTATACAGCATGGTGGTTAGACATTATCTAATTTATAAAGTAATCCCCCAATTAGTCTAGTATCTACCTGACACCATACATAGTTATTACAATATTATTGACTATATTCCTATGCTGTACTTTACATCTCTATTACTATTTTTAACCACAAATATGTCCTTCATAATCCATTCACCCTTTTCACCTAACCCTCTAACCCCTCTCCCTTCTGGCAACAATAGTTTGTTCTCTGTATGAGTGATTATGTAATTTGTCTTTATTTGACTGACATTTCACTTAGCATGATGTCCTCAAGTTCATGTTGTTGCAATGGCAGGATTTTCTCTTTTTTTAAAGGCTGAATAATATTCCATGGCATATATACACCACACCTTCTTTATCTTTATTGAAATTTTCTGTGTAGTCAGTATATTTTTAAGCTTCAGGATTTCTGTGTGGCTTATTTTTATGATACCTATTTCTTTGTTAGACTTCTCATTTCATACATACATTGTTTCACTGATTGCATTTAGTTGACTATTTTTTTTCTTGTAGTGTACTGAGCTTTAAGATGATTGTTTTGAATTCCTTGTCAAACAGTTCATAGATCTCCCCTTCTTTAAGATTAGTTGTTGGAATTTTATTAGTTGCCTTTGCTGGTATCATGTGCATCTGATTCTTTGTGATCCATGTAGCTTTGGATTAGTATGTGTTTTTGAAGGAACAGACATCCCACTTCCAATTTTTAGCCTGGAATTGACAGGTGAAGTCTTTCTTCTGCTGGGTCCCTGAACTGATGGGACTACCTCTGAGATCATGATTGGATACAGCTGGAACCAGGTATTAAAACTGTCATCTGGTTTGCAGTCTTTCCACAGCTGGCAGACTTGTTACCAGGGTTGCAGATGGGTGTAGATAGGTCTCTGAGTGTGCTCCCATTGAGCCTTTGGGATGGTCTCTATTTGGGCAGAACTGCCTCTGGTCTGTGGTAGAGTGAGTGGAATCAGGTCATAAGACTGCTTTAGGTTTCAGGTTGTTGCCTGTTATAGGGGGCACAGATGGATATGGTACCTCCCAGAACCCTTGGCAGAAGCAGCTATCAACAGGACTGCATACAAGTGGGGCTGGAGCCAAGTTCACAGGGGACAGGGCTGTGTCCAGTGTGTAGTCAGGGCCACTGTCAACTAATTTGCTATTGGCTCCCTTCTCAAAGCAGTCATTCTCCGCCATGGGCTCTACATGGGGTTTACAATCTCTCACCTGGATTCCAAAGCTCCAACAGGCATTGTTGTCCTTGAATGGTTGCCAAATATTTGTTTCTGTGGGGGGATATGAGCTGGAGAAACAATACCAACTAACATGTTCACAACTTTTTATCATAATCAATTTAATTTCACATATAATTTTCATTTGTTCCACAAACATTTTTAAACTCCAAGAAAAAGAGGCTATCACAGAAGACACAATATTAAATATACTAGTTCAAGAATGAGAGTGTAGGGCTGGGTTTTAGGATGGTGTCGGAGTAGAACAAAGGGTTTTACTTCCCCCCACACGCTGGAGAAAAACTGGGCTGCTCTGCAGAGGAGCACAGCAGATAGCCAACAGGGACCCAGCATATAGGAAGGTAGGACTCCAGAAAGTGTAGTGGACACTGAATGACCAGAGGTTGAGGAGAGGAGACGACCGCAGGTCAACAAGGTACGAGGGAACAGTGCAGAGGCTGCAGGCCCTCTGCCGGGCTGTGCCAGGGCCCCTGCCGGTCAGCCTTGGTCTCTGGGAGTAGAGGGCAGGCAACAACGACCCTGGGAGAGAGCCAGTCATCAGCACCCTCCCTACCCAGCCGGGCGCAGATTGAAAAATACCAGGAGAGATCGGTTTGCCTATAGTGGCAGAGAGAGGAGTGAGCATTAGGAAGCAAACCAGAGAACTCTGATAACCTGTGGAGTCAGGCTGTGGTTGCGGCTTGGGAGAATTGAGAGTTGCCCTGTGAGTTCTGCACTGGGAAAGGTCCACATCCAAGCCTTTGAGATCAGGAAAGCCAGGCTGGGAGTGTGTGCCCTCACGCTAGGCCAGGACTGTGAATCCTGGGGAAAAATCTGCTCTCAGTGGGGTGCTGGAGAGCGGCGCCAGTCTGGATCTTGGGAGGGCACTGGTGAGACCAGTTGAGTTCACCGAGAAGCGAGGAAGGCCACACTAATAGCCCCTCAGGCTGCTGCAGCTAGTGAGACCAGAAGAAAAGGTTTGACCAGCTGGAAGCCAGCAAGAGGTAGTTTTTTTGTTGTTGTTTTTATTTTTTGTTTTTTATTTTTATTTTGTTTTTTTTTAAATAATCTTTTATTTCTTTAACTTTATTATTCTTTTATCTTTCAATACTTTTACCCTCTCTCTTCTGCTTTCTTGTTTCATTTCTTCTTCCTTTCTTTCCAAACCTACTGCTTTTTCCTCCCATCTGCTGCCTTTTTTTCCTTTTTTTCTCTTTTCCTTCCTTTTTGCCCGCCCCCCCCCCCCAAGTGAGACAATAGACTTGGAAAGGTGAAAAGACCAGAGTTGGACTCAAAGAGGGGGCATCCCAACAGTGGAAACTGAGAGACAAAATTCACCTTTGCTATAACAGAAAAACTACAAGTTACTGCATTTTTTTCATTATTTTGTCATTATTCTTACATCTTTTATTTTAATGGTATCTCTGTATTCTCCCTCTTTCTGTATAGTCTTCTTTTCCTTGGCTGGATATATTGTATCACTTGACAGGTTTTCCTGTCCCCTCAATCATACTGTATTGCTAATTTAATGTCCTTTACTTCCCCTTGCCCAGCTAGCACACTATTGAAGGTCCAATACTCCCTAATCTTGGTATGTCATAGATTCTGTCATATGATTGTTGCTCTAATATTATTGTAAATAGCTATTACATACTATTGTAAATACTACACAACACCCCCACCCCAAGTTCTTGGCCCACTACATTGTTGCCTGAACTATAATTCTATAGTGATTAATTCTATTCTCTCTCACACTACACATATTTACTATCCTTTATTCTCACCTTACCTCAGAATCTGAACTCCCTCAACCTCACTCCTTTCTAGATCCAAATCACAAAACTTCCCTTCCCAACAACAGCCTTATCTTCCTTCCATTTTTTCTAAAAAGGGGCTAGTGGGGTTGAAGATTATGGTTATCTCTGTACATAGCCAGGGGATCACCTATCTCTTCTTTACCGGCTGTTGCAGTAAATATCACAAAATACTCTCCTGCTGTCATAAACCACCTTGCCTCACCCTCCAACTGATCACAAAAAAAAAAAAAGAAGAAAAAAAGGAGTAGGTGGAAGCAGAGCACACCAGGATAACTGAAGGAGTCTACACCACTGAACTTCACAGGCATTCTACCACATAAGTTCACACCATAAACCCAAGGAGTCAGAACAGATCAATTTAAGAAGCTGAGGCTAACAAGAAGAGGCTCACAAACAATGGGAAGACAAAAAAAAACAACCCCCAAATGAAAGGAAAGGAGGAAGCCGCAGAAAGAATGTTAGATGAAACAGAGGCAAGTCAACTATCAGATATTGAATTCAAAGCACTGGTTATCAGGAAATTCAAAGAGCTCACAATGAGCTACTAGAAACTACAGTGGAGCTACAATGATCTCATCACAAACTATATCAGTGAGAAAAAGGAAATAGAAACTATCAGTAAGGGACAAGAGGAAATGAAGAATACAATTTCCGAATTGAAGAACACAGTAGAAGGTATGAAAAGTAGAATCAATGAAGCAGAAGATTGGATCAGTGAGCTGGAGGACAAAGTAGAAAGAATTTCCCAGACAGAGCAAGAAAAATAAAAGAGGCTCAGAAAGAATAGGAGGGTTTAAGAGAAATGAAAGACAATATGAAACGTAATAATATTCAAATAATAGGAATACCAGAAGAAGAAAAGGAAGAAAAAGGGATAGAAAACCTATTTGAAAAAATAATGAGGGAAAATTTCCCGAATATGATGAGAGAAAAAGTCACACAAATCCAGGAATCAGAGAGTCCCAATCAAGAGGAACCCAAACAGGCCCACTTCAAGATACATCATCATTAAAAAGGCAAAATTCCAAGATAAAGAGAGAATCTTAAAGGCAGCAAGGGAGAAAAAGGAAGTAACATACAAGGGTGCCCCAATAAGGTTAGCTACTGACTTCTCAATGGAAATACTCCAAGCAAGAAGAGAATGGCAAGAAATATTCCAAGTAATGAGAACCAGAGGCCTGCAACCAAGGCTACTTTACCCAGAAAGACTCTCAATCAAGATAGAAGGCCAAATAAAGACCTTCCAAGACAAAAGAAGTCTAAAAGAATACACCTCCACCAAACTAGCTCTGCAAGAAATACTAAAAGTTCTGCTTTAAGGAAAGGACTGAAAAGAGAGAGCCAGTTTTTATACCTGAGAAACACAGGTATAAAAATGACAATGAATAAGTACCCATCAATAATAACCTTAAATGTAAATCGATTAAATGCTCCAATCAAAAGACATAGAATAGCTGAATGGATAAGAAAGAATGACCCACACATATGCTGTCTACAAGAAACCCACCTCAGGACAAAAGACCTACACAGACTAAAAGTGAAGGGCTGGAAACAAATTTTCTAAGCAAATGGACACACAAAAAAAGCCAGGGTAGCAATACTCATATCAGACAAAATAGACTTCAAAAAAAGGGACATAAAGAGAGACCCAGAAGGTCACTTCATAATACTCAAGGGAAGAATCCACCAAGAAGACATTAACATCATAAATATATAGGCACCCAACATAGGAGCACCCAAATATATACAGAAAATCTTAGAGGATTTCAAGAAAGATATTGACAGTAACACAATTATAATAGGGGATTTTAATATCCCACTGTCAAAAATGGACAGATCTTCCAAACAAAATATCAACAAAGATATTGTGGCATTGAACAATGCCCTAGATGAAATGGACTTAACTGATATACATAGGGCCCTTCATCCCAAAGAAGCTAAATATGCATTCTTCTCAAATGCACACAGAACATTTTCAAAGATAGACCACATGATAGGACACTAAACGAGTCTCAACTAATTTAAGAAAATTGAAATCATACCAAGCATTTTCTCCAACCACAAGGGACTGAAACTGGAAATCAACCCCAAATGAAAAAACCCCAAACGCTCAAAATCATGGAGATTGAATGGCATGCTATTAAACAATGAACGGGTCAAAAATGAAATTAGGGAAGAAATCAAAAAGTTTCTGGAAACAAATGAAAATGAACTCACAATAACCGAAAACTTATGGGACACAGTGAAGGCAGTCCTGAGAGGGAAGTTGATAGGAATACAGGCCTACCTAAAGAAGATAGAAACATTTCAAACAAACTAACCCTACACCTACAAGAACTCAAGGAACAACAACAAAGACATCCCAGAGCAAGTAGAAGGAAGGAAATAACCAAGATCGGAGCAGAATTAAATGACATAGAGACTAAAAGCACAATTCTAAGGATCAATGAATCCAGGAGTTGGTTTTTTGAAAAGATAAACAAAATAGACAAACCTTTAAGTAGGCTCATCAAGAAAAGAAGAGAGAGGACCCAAATAAACACAATCAGAAATGAAAGAGGAGAGATTTCAACTGATACCACAGAAATAGAAAGGATTGTAAGAAATTGCTATGCAGAACTGTATGCCAAGAAATTTGAAAACCTAGGTGAAATGGACAAATTTCTAGAAAAATATAATCTTCCAAAACTCAATGAAGAAGAAGTAGAAAGCCTAAACAGACCAATAACAGCAGATGAAATTGAAGCAGTAATCAAAAAACTCTCATCACACAAAATCCCTGGACCAGATGGTTTCACAGGAAAATCCTACAAAGCATTTAAGGAAGAGCTAACCCCTATTCTTCACAGACTATTCCAAAAAATCCAAAATGATGGAAAACTCCCAAACCCTTTTCATGAAGCCAGCATCATCCTAATTCCAAAACCAGATAGAGACACAACGAAGAAAGAAAACTTCAAGCCAATATTGCTGATGAACATAGACGCTAAAATCCTCAACAAAATATTAGCAAATCGCATCCAACAACACATTATAAAGATCATACACCATGACCAAGTGTGATTCATCCCAGGGATGCAAGGATTGTTCAATATTCGCAAATCAGTAAATGTAATACACCACATAAACAAAAGCAAAGACAAAAATCACATGATCATATCAATAGATGTGGAAAAAGCTTTTGATAAGGTACAACACCCATTTATGATAAAAATACCTAGCAAAGTGGAAATAGAGGGAGATTTCCTCAGTATAATAAAGGCCATATATGAGAGACCTACAGCCAACATCATATTCAATGGGCAAAATCTAAAATCTTTTCCACTAAGATCAGGAACAAGACAAGGTTGTCCACTTTCACCACTTCTATTCAATATAGTATCGGAAGTTTTAGCCACAGTGATCAGACAAGAAAAGGAAATAAAAGGCATCCAAATCGACAAGGAGGAAACAAAACGGTCACTGTTTGCAGATGACATGATAGTGTATATGGAAAATCCTATAGCCTCTACCCAAAAACTGCTCGACCTAATAAACGAATTTGGCAAAACAGTGGTTACAAAGTCAATATTCATAAATCAAAGGCATTTTTATGTATTAACAATGAATCAGCAGAAGCAGAAATCAATAAAAGAATCCCATTTGATATAGCAAAAACAAAAATAAAATATCTGAGAATAAACCTAACCAAGGATGTAAAAGACCTGTAAGCTGAAAACTACACAACGCTGAAGAAAGAAATCAAGGAAGACACAAACAAATGGAAACAAATATCGTGCTCATGGATTGGCAGAATTAATATCATCAAAATGTCAATAAGCAATTTATAGATTCAATGCAATACCTATTAAAGTACCAATGGCATATTTCACAGACATAGAACAAAGACTTCAAAAATGTACATGGAACCATAAATGACCCCGAATAGCAGCTGCAATTTTGAGAAAAAAGGACAAAGTAGATGGGATCACAATACCTGACATCAGACTGTATTACAAGGCCACTGTAATCAAAACAGCCTGGTACTGGCATAAAAATAGGCACATAGACCAATGGAACAGAACAGAGAGCCCAGAATTAAATTCAACTCTCTACAGTCAATTAATATTCGACAAAGGGGGCAATGACATAAAATGGAGTAAAAATAGCCTCTTCAACAAATGGTGCTGGGTGAACTGGACAGCTATGTGCAAAAAAATGAAACTTGAGCACCAACTTACACCATACACCAAAATAAATTCAAGGTGGATAAAAGACTTAAATTTAAGCCATGAAACCATTAAAGTCCCAGAGGAGAACATTGGCAGGAAAATATCAGATATTTCACGCAGCAACATTTTTACTGATATGTCCCCTAGAGCAAGGAATATAAAAGAAAGAATAAACAAATGGGATCTCATCAAAATTAAAAGCTTCTGCACAGCTACAGAAAATAGCATTAAGATGAAAAGAGAACCAACTGTTTGGGAAAACATATTTGCCAACGATGCCTCAGACAAAGGTTTAATCTCCAAAACATACAAAGAACTTACTCGACTCCACTCTAAGAAGACAAGCAACCCAATTAAAAAATGGGCAAAGGACTTGAACAGACAATTCTCCAAGGAGGACATACAGAGGATCCAGAGACACATGAAAAGATGCTCAATATCACTAGCTCTCAGAGAGATGCAAATTAAAACCACAATGAGATACCACTTTACACCAGTCAGAATGGCCATCATAAACAAAGAAACAAACAATAGATGTTGGAGGGGTTGTGGGGAAAAGGGAACCCTTGTTCACTGTTGGTGGGATTGCAGACTGGTACAACCACTATGGAAAACAGTATGGAATTTTTCTAAGAAAACTAAAAATAGACCTGCCTTTGACCCAGCAATTCTACTGCTGGGATTATATCCTAAGAACCCTAAAACACCAATCCAGAAGAACCTATGCACCTCAATGTTCATAGCAGCACAATTTACAACAGCCAAGAATTGGAAGCAACCTAGATGCTCATCAGTAAATGAATGGATCAAAAAACTATGGTACATTTACACAATGGAATTCTATGCAGCAGAAAGAAAGAAGGAGCTCCTACCCTTTGCAACAGCATGTATGGAACTGGAAAGCATTATGCTGAGTGAAATAAGCCAGGCAGTGAAAGACAAATACCATATGATCTCACCTTTAACAGGAAGCTAAACAACAAAACAAACAACCAAGCAAAATATAACCAAAGATACTGAAATATGGAACAGGCTGACAGGGACCAGAGGGGAGAGGGGAGAAAATTTCAGGGGAAAGGGGGAAGGATTCACAGAAACTAGTATAAAGGACACATGGAAACTACTAAGGGGGGTGGAAATGGGAGGGAAGTGGGGAGCATGGGGGGTGGGCTGGGATGGGAGTGGGGGACGGAAAACTGTACTTGAACAAGAATTAAATTTAAAAAAAGGATGAGAGTGTATAAAATGAGAGGCAGGCTTATGAAAAACTTCATAGAATGAGAAACTTGAGAGTATAGAAAGAACCACTCCCCAAATTAGTAATTTCCATCTTTTACTTGTATACACTTCAGAAAAAATTATACTATTCATTTTTATTATTTGTATTATTTATAGAAAGTTTTAACAATTTTTAGAAAGATTTTATTTATTTATATTTTTAGAGAGAGGAGTAGAGAAGGGAATTAGAGGGAGAGAAACACTGATGTGTGAGAGAAACATAAATCAGTTGCCTATCACATGTACCCAACCCAGGACCTAGCCCATAACCAACCATGTGTCTTAATCAGGAATCAAACTGGCAACCTTTCACTTCGTGGGATGATGCTCAAACAACTGAGCCATGCCAACCAGGGCTGCATTTTTCTTCATAGTTGTCATTGGTCGTGTGACTTCTAGTTGAACCACTGTATGTAAGCAATCTAGAATAGCATACACTCTTTCTTTCTTTCTTTCTTTCTTTCTTTCTTTCTTTCTTTCTTTCTTTCTTTCTTTCTTTCTTTCTTTCTTCCTTCCTTCCTTCCTTCCTTCCTTCCTTCCTTCCTTTCTTTCTCTCTCTCTTTCTTTCTTTCTTTTTTGTTCAGTAACAATTGTCCCATTTCCTCCCATTACTCTATTCTGTTCTACCCAACCCCTCATGTCCCACACTCAATCCCCCAGCCTTTGGCTTTGTCCATGGGTCCTTTATACATATTCCTTTACTTGACGCTTCTCCTTCTTTCCCCCATTATCTCCTTCCACCCTCCCCTCTGGTCACTGTCAGTTTGTTCTTTATTTCCATGTCTCTTGTTCTATTTTGCTCAGTTGTTTGTTTTGTTGATTAATGTTAAATTCTTCCTTCAGTAAATTAAAGCTCTTCTTTTTGAAAATTTCTCTTGTATGACATTTTACGCCAGAGGTCAATAATGACTATCATTGCAGGTATACATTCAGATGCACAAAAACACAAATGCTTCCAACAATTATAGCTATATATATATATAATACAATAAATATACATATATATTTCCCAATTAATTCTGGTAAAAGAAATTTATTTTTTAAGGAAAGCTTTTGGCAATATTTATTGTAATATAATTTGATATAAAAATATTTAATTTCCTCTGGATAATTAAAGCTCCCAGATATTAAATCTGAGGAAGGCAAAAGAGAGTTTGGGAACAAGGGTAGAGAGAGGCTATTATACACAATATTCAAGGAGTACAGGACTGTACCCCAGGCTCTCTTGGGTTCTATGTACCCCAGGAGGCCTCTACCCACGCCCAAGTCCTGGGAGAAATGCAGGTAGCTTTAAGATATGGTGGAGACCCAGGTGCACCTGAAAAAAGCTGGGAGAAGTTTTGAGGCCCAGCTAATTTTCTAAAATTGTAACTTTAGCAAAATTGTGTTGTTGGTATTTAGAAAAATAAGAACGTTAAGATGTAGTGGTGTGTCAAATTGGACTTTGCTGCACAGTGCTACTGCTTGTGGGGACACAGAGGGTAGGAGTAGGTGGGGAGGCTGTTTCTCTACTGCCCAGAGCAGAGGAGAAAGGTTAAAGAGTAGAAGGAAGGAGCAGCAACCTGGCAGCCCTGCCCTAAGATGGCCAGAAAGCTGAGGCTTTATCTTGGGCTGACCAGGTAGCTCTAGCTCAGGCATGAACAGCCTTTATAGCTGTGGAAGTAATTTCTCTTAATCCTTTCCTCCTGACCATCTACTGCTAAAGTGGCCAAATCTGGGCCAGTTATCACCCAAGAGACCAAAACAGGCAAACAGTAGTTTTTAAATATGCGTAGATCATTTCAACTGAAATCTGAAACCTGAGACTTAGGAGAAAAGGGGTGCCCAGAGCAGACCCTCATTCTGAGAACCTCTATGGAGAGAGATGGGGGAGTTAATAATAATAATAAATTATAATAATTATAATAATAATAAATTAATAAACAGGTTCAAGTGTATTAATTTATTACAAATTCAGTCTGCTCAGACTTTATGCTTCCATAACTGCAATCAGTTACTTCTCATTTTTTTCAAACAAAAGGCTCTGTACCCGCCTCTGGATCTGCTTGGTCCTGATCCCATAAATGACTGGGTTGAGGGCAGGGGGGACGACCACATAGAGATTAGCTAGAAGAATATGGACGTACTGGGGAATGCTATGACCAAAGCGATGAGTGAGGAAGGAGAAGAGAGCTGGACCAAAGAACACTAAGATGATACAGATATGGGAGCTGCAAGTATTTAAAGCCTTTAAGCGGGCATCCTGGGAAGGGAGGTGGAAAACAGTGTATAAAATCCTAGCATAGGAGGTAATGATCAGAAGCACATCCAGAAACAAGATAGAAATATTCGCAAGACCATAGTAGACATTGGCACTAATACTGGCACAAGCTAAGCGTGCCACGCCCATGTGCTCACAATAGGTATGAGGGATGATTCTATGTCCACAGTAAGGCAGTCTCAGAAGGAGGAAAACAATGGGAGCAATCATGCATAAACTTCTTAGAACTACCACCAGAGCAATCACACCAATGACTCTATTGGTGAGGATCATGCTGTATCTGAGTGGGTTACAAATAGCCACATAGCGATCAAAACCCATGGCAAGAAGCACAATGCTCTCCATGACTGTAAAAAAGTGGATAAAAAAGACTTGAGCAACACAGCACCCAAAGCACAGCTCCTGAAGCCTGAACCAAAAGATACCCAGCATCTTAGGGATGGTCACAGTAGAGAGACTCAGGTCAATTACTGAGAGCATGGCTAAAAAGTAGAACATGGGTTGGTGAAGGCTATGATCAGTCCAGATAACAAAGAGAATAATGATATTTCCAACAAGAGCAACCAGATACACTACACAGAAGGGAAAGCCAAGCCAGATTTGTGCAGTTTCCAACCCTGGAATCCCCAGCAACAGGAATGAAGAAGGGTGGTACTCAGTGATATTGGGAGAAGACATTCTTCCGCAGGCTGATTGAAATGTCCTTATTAAAGGATTGCTGGTTCCCACAGGACAATTTATCCACTGTTAGATCTACAAAAATTAAAAATAAAATGTCACCATAGTAAATTAATAAAAGTTAATAAAAAGACTATGGTACAGTTACACAATGGAATACCACATGGCTGTAAAAAGGAAGGAAATCTTCTTTTTTGTGTTAATATGGATGGACCTGGAGAGTATTATGCAAAGTGAAATAAGCCAGTCAGAGAAAGACAAGTTCTATATGATTTTACTTATATGTGGACTCTAAGCAACAAAATAAAGGAACAAGCAAAATAGAAACAGA
The DNA here is from genome assembly GCF_014824575.4 of Sturnira hondurensis. Lineage (NCBI taxonomy): Eukaryota > Metazoa > Chordata > Mammalia > Chiroptera > Phyllostomidae > Sturnira > Sturnira hondurensis. The sequence continues at coordinate 293,227 of NW_028080009.1, read as the reverse complement.
ATCATAGATACAGAGAACAGACTGACAGCTGTCAGAGGGGAGAGGTGTTGGTGGGCTTATTGAAAAAGTGAAGAGATTAAGCAAAACAAACTAGCTGATAGACACAGACAATAGTATGGTATTATCAGAGGGAAAGCAGGGTGAGGGAAGTTAGAAGATGGTAAAGGGGGGATAAACGGTGCTAAAAGGTGACTGGACTTGTGGTGGTGAATAACAATACACTACACAGATGATGTGTTATAGAATTGTACCACTGAACCACATACAATTTTATTAACTGTTACTCTGATAAATTCAATAGAAATAAAAAATAAAATACCCCCAAACAATTAATATTAGGATTACTTCTCTAAAGGCCTTGGATGTTTTTTCCTTTCCTGGTTCTTCATAAAGAATCCCAGTATTGCTTCTCAAATGAAGCATAGAAGCTAATGCTGTCTCTCTGAAAATTATTTAGTTCAGACTAAATACATTAACTCTCCTCTTCCTCAAGAAATAAATACTATTAGGAGAAAAATAAAATTGATAGTAATAATAACCACCAGCACAATAATTATAATAACTTTAATTAATTAGGTACCTACTGTTTTTCAGACATATTTTTACCATTACTTGCATATATTATTTATTTCTCCCCACAATTCCATGGCACAAGTACTGTTTGGTATCTGATTCATGGAAGAGAAAGGTTTGGATAAGTTCATTGACTTTCCATTGCTTACAAAGCTAATAAGCAGCAGAATCATTATCCTTTCAACCAATGTCACCCCAATAAATTTAATAAAAAATAAAATATAAAGAAAATTTAAAATTAGTTTGAAATTAGGCTTTGTGACACTGATCAGGACCTGTTTTAGTAAACTTGTTAGTGGAAATAGTGAAAGGAGGGGGGAAGAAAAATAAGGGATGGAAAGAATGAAAGGACCTAGAGCAGCCAATGCCACGTAAGATCCTATAAAAAAGGCCAAGTATGCTCTCTAGGCAATGCCAAGTTCTTTGTAACAGATGTACACATTTAATTCTAAAATTTTTTAATATTGCTGTAACTATGCTTTTCATCACATGCCTCATCTTGGGCCATGGCACCAGTCATGAATTCAGCTCTCCCAGTAAATAAATGTGAATTCAGATTAATCCCTTTGAAATATGAAGCATGGAGAGAGACCAGCAGCTGATCACCATATTGTACCTTTTTAAATATCTGTGCAATGTATGCAGTCAGTCTAAGTATAAGGGAGTGCTGACTCAACTTATTATCTTTCTTTATTTGCCTACTATGGCTTTTTTCCCAATTTGTGTCTCACTGTGAAGGCAGTGGCATGTGTAGGAAAAAGAATCAAAAGCATACAGTATTTAATATTACTGGCATTGTGGCATGGGATGGAGTCCTGATCCTACTCCTCCTGGCCTTGACCTTAGGTAGGTTACCATATTTTGCCATGTATAATGCACATCCATGTTTTTGTGCCCCATTATTTGTGGTATTATTATACCCATGGTATGTATTCATTATACCCAGGTACAATGCACACCATTATTTTTCCCTCAAAAATTTGGGCAAAAAAAATGTGCGTTATACACGGCAAAATATGTTACATTATGTTCTGTGTTTCAGTTTCATTTAGGAATAAGCATAGAACCGTCTACCTCATATTGTTGTTGAGTGGGATAAATGAGGTTATATATGTGAAATATTGTAGGTGCCCAGCAGATATTTTCCTCCAACTTCTTCACATCTTAGTTTTTCTGCTGTATCTCCCAAGACTAGTGATCTGTGCCATTTTATTTCCTAACCCAATACTCTAGGTCTTAACTAAATTTCTGTGAATCCAAATTTCAATCCTAAGTACACTTTGCATTAAATCACTGATCACAAGTACTTACCAAATTTCTTGTCTTCTGTCTTAGGAAGTCATGTAATATCTGTAAATTCAGTTCTTGAAAATTTTACAATATATATATATATATATATATATATATATATATATCTTAGAACAGAGTCTTAACACACACTAAGAGGTGGGAAAAATGTATTTGTGTGTATGTGTTGAGGGAGAATTTGTAATGAAGTCTCCAGGTATCAGAGTCTAAGGTACTGAAATTAAAATGAAATGAATAGAAATTCCCTTTGGTCATTGCACCAGCTAAAGAGTAGCTCTAGGGAAATCTCAGTGAACCTCGCTGCCTGCTACTTGGTCAATTTTTGGTTTTTATTTCACATAATATTATGACATCACATTTTATCTTTTTCTCTCCTTCTTCCTTATCCATCCTTCTTTTAGTCTATGAACTGCTTGGCCTAACCCATTGGACTCTTTTGGACATTTATATAACCATTGGCCTTTTCTATTGTGATAAAATATATACAATATATGTCCAGAAAGTATCCAGCTGTGCAATATTAAAAATAGAGACATTTACTGAAGAAGATACAAGATATAAGAAACGTTGTACATAGGGCAATGATACCTCAGTCCTCTTCAAAGGAGTCACCTTGGGACCTCACACAGTTCCAATCACCATCAGTTATCCTGTCATATTTTCCTGAATCTCACCCATAGTCAGAAATCTCTTCCCTTTCAAAGGTGATTTTAGTTTTGGGAAGAGCCAGAAGTTGCAGGGTACCCAATCTGGACTGTAGGGGAGCTGAGTCACTTGGATGTTTTTATGTTTCAACAAAAAAACTCTGCATAAGATGTGATGCATGAGTAGGCATGATGAAGCTGCCAATCACCAGTTGCCCATAGCTGTGGCCTTCTGAATCATCTGAATAGTTTCCATGAAGGAATATTCAAGCTCAGTTCAAAATTCAATGCAGATTCATTGCTCTACCTGCTGAATCATTTTGAATGTGATGGCTACACAGTACACATGCTCACTCAACAGTATCTACTGCCCCTGCTGACTAGCACAGTGAAGTCGTCATTGTTCACACATGTACATTCCAGTCCACTTTCCTTGACTGCCAGGTTACATGTGTATTGTGCAAACCATTCTTGTTATATTAACAATGGTCAAACTTTTCCCACACAGAATTTGCATAACACAAAAGCGACCATTTTAACAATTTGAAAGTTTACAATTCAGTGGCACTTAATACATTCAAAATATTGTGCAACTATCATCACTATTTAGTTTCAAAATATTTTCATCACTCCAAAAGAAAATCCTGTACCCACTAAGCAGTTATTCCTCATTTTTTCCTCTATCTAGTTTATGAAAACCACTAATATTATTTCAGCCTCTATGAATTTATTCTGGATATTTCATATAAATGAAATCATTTGGCCTTTTATGCTTAGCTTCTTTCAACTAGCATAATGTTTCTAAGTTGTTTGCTTATTGTAACATATATCAGCACTTCATTTCTTTTTCTGGCCAAACAATATTCTATTGTAAGGATAGCTAATTTTTTTGCTATGTCAGTTGGTGGACATTTGGGTCATTTTCATGCTTTGGCTATTGTCAATAGTGCTGCTGTGAACAGGATTGTACAAGGTTTGTTTGAACGTCAGTTTTTAGTTTTTTAGGTATATATATCACAAAGTAAAATTTTTGGATCATCTGGTAATTCTATGCTTAACTTTTTGAAGAAGTGTTTTCCATAGTGGCTGCATCAACTTACATTTCCACCAGCAACATATGAGCGCCCTCATTTCTCTATGTTCTCTCTAACACTTGTTGATTTTTATTATTTCCAATCAGATCCATTCTAGTGGGCACCAAATGGTGTTTAATTGAGTTTTTTTATTTGAATTTCTTTAATAACTAATGATGGTCAACTTTTTTTTCATAGGCATGATAGTCTTTTGTACATCTTTCAAAAAATGTCTATTCAATTATTTGCCCATTTTTTTAGATTGAATTGTTTGTCTTTGTTAAGCAATAAGATTTCTTAATTCTGGTGACTAATATCAGATATATTATTTTCACCCAGGCATGGGGAGGCAACGAGCAGACCTAGCGAAGTGGTAATTGTAAAGTGAGGCACTGAATGCAAGGCAGCTGACTGGGTGGTCCCACATTTGTGTGCAGATAAACCAGGTGAAATTGGGGAGCAAGCCCAGGGTCCCAGCACATGGAAATAAAGCCTCAAAACACAATTGAAAACACCACTGGAGGTTGGGTGCAGGGAGAGACTTCCAGCCTCACAGGAGAGTTTGTTGGAGAGAACTACAGGGTCCTAGAACATGTACAAGCCCACCCCCCACACACACACTTACACACACAGGAATCAGCACCGGAAAGGCCCAGTTTGCTTGGGGGAAGCAGCAGAGGGGACCAAGATCCGACAAAGAGCAGAGCAAGTGCCTTTGTTCCCTCTTGGACCCCACCCCCAAATACAGTGTCACAACCCAGGTTTGTGGTTGCCCCACCCTGGTGAATACCTAAGGCTCTACCTCTCACTACATAACAGGCATGACCAGACCAAAAAAAAAAAATGCCTCAAATGGAAGAACAGATCAAAGCACCAGAGCCACTTGGCTGGTGTAGCTCAGTGGATTGAGCACGGGCCTGTGAACCACATGATCGTGGTTCGATTCCCAGTCAGGGCACATACCTGGGTTGCAGGCCAGTTCCCGGCAGGGGACTCACGAGAAGCAATCATACATTAATATTTCTGTCCTTCCCCTCCCCTCTAAAAATAAATAAATAAAATCTTTAAAAAAAATTTTAAAAAGCCCCAGAGCCAATATTTTTAAGCGACCAAGAGATAGCCAACCTATCAGATGCACAGTTCAAAGCAGGTGATCAGGATGCTTGCAGAATTAGTTGAATTTGGTCACAAATTAGATGAAAAAATGAAGGCCACACTAAGTGAATTAAAGAAAAATGTACAGGGAACCAATAGTGATGGAAAGGAAACTGGGACTCAAATCAATGGAGTGGAACAGAAGGAAGAAAGAAACAACCAAACAGGAAATAAGGAAGAAACAAGAACTAAAATAAGTGAGGAGAGGCTTAGGAACCTCCAAGACATCTTTAAACATTCCAACATCTGAATTGTAGGGTTACCAGAAGGAGAAGAGGAACAGAACAAGTGGAAAGTTTATTTGAACAAATGATAAAGGAGAACTTCCCCAATTTGGCAAAGGAAATAGACTTCCAGGAAGTCCAGGAAGCTCAGAGGGTCCCAAAGAATTTGGACCCAAGGAGGAATACACCAAGGCACATCATAATTACATTACCCAAGATAAAAATGAAGGTGAGAATCCTAGAAGCAGCAAAAAGTAAAGAGACAGTAACCTACAAAGGAGTTCCCGTGAGACTATCAGATGATTTCTCAAAAGAGACCTTACAGGCAAGAAGGGGCTGGAAAGAAGTATTCCAAGTCATGAAAGGCAAGGACCTACACCCAAGATTGCTCTATCCAGCAAAGCTTTCATTTAGAATGGAAAGACAGATAAAGTGCTTCTCAGATAAGGTCAAGTTCAAGAAGTTCATCACCACCAAGCCCTTATTACATGAAATGTTAAAGAGACTTATCCAAGAAAACGAAGATAAAAAACATGTATAGTAAAATGACAGCAAACTCACAATTACTAACAACCATACCTAAAACAAAAACAGAAACTAAGCAAACAACTAGAACAGGAACAGAATCACAGAAATGGAGATCACATGGAACATTAGAAAAAAAAGATTGGGAGGAAAAGAGAGGGGGAAAAGGTACAGAGATTAAGTAGCATAGATGGTAGGTAGAAAATAGACAGGGGGAGGGCATGAATAGTATGGGAAATGTAGACACTAAAGAACTTATAATTATGACACATGGACATGAACTAAAGGGGAGGAATGTGGGTGGGAGACAGTGTGCAGCTTGGAGGAGAATGAAGGGGTAAATGGGACAACTGTAATAGCATAATCAATAAATATATTAAAAATATTTTAATATATCTCCAATTTTCAGATTATCTCCAATTATCTATGTCTTAACATTCTCTTAATAGTGTCATTTGATTCACAAATTTTTTAATTCTTTTTTAACAAATATTTTATTTATTTATCTTTAGAGGGGAAGGGAAGGAGAGAGGGAGAGAAATATCAATGTATGGTTCCCTCTCATTCGTCCCCTGCCGGGAACCAGGAACTGGCCTGCAACCCAGGCATGTGCCCTAACTGGGAATTGAACTGCGATCGTCTGGTTCGATTTGAGCAGGCCCATGCTCAATCCATTGAGCTACAACAGCCAGGGAACAAATTTTTTAATTCTGATGAAGTTTAATTTATGTATTTTTACTTCACTTCTTTGCATTTGTTGTCCAATGTAAGAAATCATTGCTGATTTTGGTCTCATGAAGATATATCCCTATATTTTATTCTAAGAGTTTTATTTTTTAATTTTTATTAATAAGTCTTTGATCCATTTTGAGTTATTTTTTGTATATGGTATGAGTTAAGGTTCCAGCTTTATTCTTTTTATGTGGATAAACAGAACCATTTTGAGAATATTGTTTTCCCCAATGAAAGGTCATGGCACCCTTGTCAAAAATCATTAACCATATACATACAGATTTATTTCTCAGTTCACAATCTTATTGCATTCTTCTGGAAGTCTATTGTTATGCTGGTATACTTTTTTGAACACTATAGTTTTGTAATAAGTTTTGAAGTAAGAAATTGTTAGTCTTCCAACTCTATTTTTTATTTTAAAGATTATTTTGGTTATTCGGGGTCCCTTGTTATGAATTTTAGAATCAGCTTTTCCTTTTCTGCAAAGAACATTACAATTTTGATAAGGATTACATTGAGTACATAGATAACTTTGGGAAGAATTTTTAACAGCATTGTCTTTTAATCCGTGAACACAGGATGACTTTCCACTTAGTAGGTATTTTAAAATTTATGTCAGCAGTGTTTTGCAGCTCTTAGTGCATGAATCTTATACTTCCTTGGTTAACTTTATTTCCAAATAGTTTATTGTTTTTTATCCTGTTGTAAATAAAATTGTTTTCTCAGTTTTCTTTTCAGATTGATAATAGCTGGTATATAGAAATACAACTAACTTCTGTATGTTCATCTTGTGTAATTTTGTTCAATTTGTTTATTATTTCTAATAGATTTTTTGTGAATTACATATAATTTTTAATATATAAGATGGTGTCATCCACAAATAGAGATAGTTTACTTCTTTTTTCTTAATTTGAATGATTTTTTCTTGCCTAATTGTTCTGGCTTGAACCTCTAATACAATGTTAAATAGCAGAGGTGAAAGCAGACATCCTTGTCCTGTCTGTGATTTTAGGAACGAAGTTTTCAATCTCATCACTGAATATGAGGTGAGCTGTAGTTTTTTTAAATCCATAAATGCCCTTTATCATGTTAAAGAAGTTTTCTTTTATTTCTAGTTTGTTTAGTGTTTTTATTACAAAACAGAGCTAGATTTTGTCAATTTTTTGCATCAGTTGAGGGGATCATGTTTTTTCCCTTCATTTTATTAATGGGATATAATGCATCAATTGATTCTGTTACATTGAACAAATCTTGTGTTCCTGGGACAGTCACATTTGGTCATGGTATGTAATCCTTTTTAATATGATGTTGGATTTGGTTTGCTAATATTTTGTTGAGAATTTTATCTATATACATAGAGATATTTTTTTGAGGTTTTCTTATAAACATATGTACAGGGTGGGAAATGTGAAGGGATTAGCAAATATAAAACTCATAGACACAGAAAACACTATGATGATTATAATATGGACAGCATGGGAGGTAGAGGAGGGAAAAGGGGGGATAAATGGTGATGGAAGGAGTAATGACTTGGGATGGTGCACATATAATATACAGATGATGTATTATAGAATTATACACCTGAAACTTGTATGATTTTATTAACCAATGTCACTCAAAATTTTTCAATAAAAAGCAAAAAACGCATATTCTGTAACATAACAAACCTCACTCTATGTGTGTGTGAAACAAGTTTTTGAATTTACCATATATTTTTAGTAGATTGAGCCACGTTTGATATTTTAATATTATTGCCTCAAGGTCAACCAGAGATGACAGATTAGAGATTTCTCAGGTCTTCACTGGACCCACACATAGTCATTTACATGTGTGTGGTTTTTTAGTTTAGGAATACTTTAGAACTTTGAACAATTCTGTGTGGTCAATTTATTCCTCAAGTTTGCCTTTTAAGCTTTTTTTTAAAGATTTTTATTTATTTGTTTTTAGAGAGAGAGAAAGGGAGGGAGAAGGAGAGGAAGAGAAACATCCATGTGAGAGAGAAACATCAATCAGTTGCCTATTGTAGGTGCCCCCACTGGGGACAGAACAAGCAACCTAGACAGGTGCCCTGACTGGGAATTGAACCTATGACCTTTTGCTTTAGGGAGCAACACCCAACCAAGTGAGCCACACCAGTCAGTGCTTTTACATTTTTGGTCAGTCAAGAAACATGTATAAAGACCCACAGACAAAGCCCAAGAGGGTAAGATCAAGGGTGGGAGGCAGGGATGGGTCGAGCAGAGGGAGTGAAGGGGATGAAATGGAGAACTGTACTTCAACAACAAAAATTTTTTGGTCAGTCTGTTCCTAGTTTCAACTCTCATCCCTGCTTCAAGAAGTTGGTATGTTAAACAATTTCTATTGATTGTTTTGATTAAGCCCAGGGAAAAGGCTGTCTACAGTGAGTTTTGAGTCAGGCCAAATAAAGATGCATCCTGTGAGAGGGAATTTCCTGAGAGCTTCCAAATAGGTTAGATAAAGACAGTTCTCTGAGACTATATCTTTAAGACACTATCAGTTTTCATCCCTGGGGGATGTTGTGTTGAAATAAAAAGATAAATACCTCCTATTCAGTATAATAGAGGGCATGGCAAGAAAATGTTAGTGGAGTGTTCTTAGAGATTTGGAGACCAAGGTAAGTCATATTATGGTTAGGTTGTAAAAATAGCAAAAGGCTATAATCTTATACCAAGATAGTAGGGAAAGATGGAACAAAAGTGAAAATAAGGAAAATTAGATGAAGAGAGAATGCACTCATCAGCTCCTGAAACTACACTTTTGCCTACCTGTATTAGACCTGTGACTGTGCATAACCTCACGTACAAAATGAAAAGGTGAAAGCGGATATAAAAGGAGATACACCGATATACCTGGTATCAATGCGGTTATCATTTCTAACCCTGTGTGTAGGCACAAAAATGTAAATAAAAAGACTGAAAACAAGGACAAATTTTCTAGAATTGTGTTAAGTATAGTAAAGGTGATAAAAATGCTTTGAATGATAAAGTCATAAATAACTAAGTGAATCATGAAACATGGCCCTGAGGGATAGACAGTTGTGAAAATAAGACCTAAAGCTAAGATGTTGAACCATCTGATAAAAAGACAGTGGGATAGTCATGAGACTTCAGATTAAGCAAGGATGAGAAAGAAAATGTACATTATATCTTCCTCTTATGATCACCAGTTGCAGAAAATAGGAATGCAGGTATCTGATGTGTGGTAGAGGTTGGTGGAATAACATAGAGTGAGAAGATACCGCATTGAGGAAATGACTGCTGGGTAGCTGGATATACTTAATCCCAGGTAGCTCCTAAGAAGTAGGAGGTCAAATGAATTCAAAGGACCAAGTCTTATTGATGAACCCAGCATAGATGGAGAATATATTAATATAAATTAAAATAATAGGTCAGTATACATTATAGAGTGATAAGTGATTGGTTACTTTATAAATGTTTACCAACTGGAAATGTACTCTCAGAGAGGAGGGAAGCACCAGTTTTCAAGCCCTCCTAGAAAATCCACATAAAGAAATGGGATAAATTGATTTTCTTGCAGCATAACCATATTTTATTTTTAAATTTTCTGCTGTTATGGAACACCAAGCGTGATGAAGACACCAGACAATTAGGAGTCTGATTATCAATCTGCTAAATTTCTGGATGAGGTCATTGAGAGGATGACAGATTTCCTTTTTATGTCTTGACTGGTCACCGTGCTTTTATTTTTACTTTGTCCTTGCTCTTCATTCCACCTAGGATAAAACTTATTTTCATCTTTGTCTTAGTATTAGCCTAACCTCTTTCCTGGAATTTTTCTTGACCCACCTCTTCATCTACAACATTGTGTGCATACTTCTGCATTGTACTTACTATACAATTTTCATATATCATCTTTAGAATTTTATCTCCCTTGCTACTCAGTCATCTCCTTGAGGATCTATGACCAGTTCTACTCAAAGCTGTATTCAAATTGCTAAATAAATTCTGATACATAGAGGAGTCACTTCTCCACTTAAGTTATATATTCTTCACTAGTTAAAGACATAATACTATCTTTGATAATTTTCAAATTACAAAATTGAGAACTTTCAGTTGTCTCTTCTCTGACCCTAGCAATTCAACTCTATGCACATAAAGACATATACACAATATATATTTCCTGATAGAATTTTCTAAGTTGCAAAATTATATCTTACTACTGCTGATTGTCACAGGTCTCAAATATGCACAGCTAGAAAGAAATTTTCCTTGACATGAGTTTAAAGGAGGATACTTCTACTTTTGTATCTGATGGAAGGCTCTCAACTCTGACTTTCCCCAATATCCAAGTTTTCCTAAATTTGAATAAAAGCTTTCTGCATAATTGTATACATTACATTCATCCACTGTAACATCTTTGGTATGACTAGTTTTCCCAAATAAATTATACAGCAATAAACTTCTCCCCATTTGCTTCAAATGTTTAACTTGCTAAAAGTTCAGAATTTTCATATATTCTGGATGAGTGCTATAATGCAAAATTACTTAATAATTCATCTTTTCACATATAAAGATGTGACAACTAAAATAGAATCTTTGTAAGAACTAAATTTTAGCATATCCTAAATGATTCTACCCTCTCCCCATGAGTAAAAAGCATAAATGTATTAGGAATTTGCCAAGTCCAGAATATTTTTAGTCTCCCTCTCCCACCTGACTTATATTTGGACAGTTTCTTTACTGGATGTGATTACTTACACACTTTTTAAATGGTACATTTATCTAGATTAAGGTAATCTCTAAATTCATGTTTCACCATAACTACAAAATATCCTTTGTCAATTATCTCTTCTTATTATTACTCATTTCCTAAATCTGATGGAACTATTTTTTCCAGAAGCAAATTATGATCTAAACTGTTATTAATTTAGAAAATTGCTAGCTGTTCTGTCTCTTCTTAATCAATCAATCTATTTATGCATTTTAAATTGAGAACTTTTATGTGACAGAAATGTTTTCAGGCACACAAATAAACAAAGATAAATCGTTCATTTTTCTCTAAGAATCAGGCTGTTTAGTATTCACAGACACACATAAAAATGCATAAACATACACACACATGCACTCATGCACACAGCAATATGCACTCTACAATTTGAGGTTTTTAGATTTCCTAATAGAAGAATAGTTTAGATTACTAATACCAATGAAATCTTAATGCACATTAAGGAAAAATATGTGGAATACTATCAGATATGAAATTTATTCTTTCCATTTATTTCTGGCTATACTCCAGAGTTTTAATCTCCATTAAAACAGAGACTATTCTTCTGCATGCTCTTCCTTATATTAGATTGTTATATTATCAAAGAAAGTGGTATCAGGGTTACCTGGCTGTATTCCTAGTTTCACATGATGTTCAGGAGAGGCTAGGAGAATGTGAAGAGTGTATTTAATTTTTTTCCTTCATTTTTTTAAAGAATTGAGATATAATTGACACCTAACCTTACATAAGTTCAACATGTACAATATGTTGATTTAATAAATTTCTATGTTACAAAATGATTACCAACATAGTTTCAGCTATTGTTCCTGTCACATCACATAAGTATCATTTCCTTTTTCCTATTTGTTGTTTATTTAGTTATATTGTTGTTCAAGTACAGTTGTCTCCATTTCCCGACCTTCCCACTCACTGCCTCCTACCCTTGGTCCTACCCCCTTTGGCTTTGTCCATGTGTCTTTAATATGTTCCTTGCTGGCCCTTCTCCCTTTTCCCCGATAATCTCCTATCCTCCTCCCCTCTGGTTACTGTCAGTTTGTTCTTTGTTTCAATATCTCTGGTTATACTTCGCTTGCTTATTTGTTTGTTGATTAGGTTCCACTTACAGCTGATATTATATGCATTTGTCTTTCACCACCTAGCTTATTTCGCTTCGCATAATGCTCTCCAGATCTGTCCATGATGTTGCAAAGGGTAGTAACTCCTTTTTTATTTCTGCTGTGAGTATTCCATAGTGTAAATGTACACTGTGTTTTGACCCAGTCATGTACTGATGGGTACTTAGGTTGTTTCCAGCACGTGGCTATTGTAAATTGTGCTGCTACGAACACCGAGGTGCACACGTGCTTTTGAATTGGTATGTCAGGATTCTTAGCATATAATCCCAACAGTGGAATTGCCAGGTCAAAAGGTAGTTCCATTTTTACTTTTATGAGGAAATTCCATAATGTTTTCTATAGTGGCTACACCAGTCTACATTCCCACCCAAAGTTTCCCAAGTTCAGGAACAAGACAAGGATGATTGCTTTCACCACTTCTATTCAACATAGCATTGGAAGTTCTGCCACAGCTATTAGAGAAGAAAAAGAAACAAAAGTCAACCAAATTGAACAGGAGACAGCAAAACTGTCACTATTTGCAGATGACACAATAGTGTACATAGAAAACTCTATAGACTCCACAAAAAACAGCTTGACCTAATAAGTAGATTTGACAAAACAATAAGATACAAAGTCAGTATGTAGAAATTGAAGGCATTTTGGTACACTGAAAATAAAATATCAGAAACAGAAATCAGAAAAAAATCCTATTCGCTATAGCAACAAGAAAAATACATAGGAATAAACCTAACCAAGGAGGTAAAAACCTTTACTCAGAAAACTACATAACGCTAAAGAAAAAAATTAAGGAGGACACAAATAAATGGAAGCATATATTATGTTCATGGATTGGAAGAATTAATATCATCAAAATGTCCATATTATGCAAAGCAATTTATAGATTCATTTCTTTTTTTCTGATCAGAATATTTAAGATTAGTCCCTCAAATAATTTTAAGTATAAAACAGTGTTGTTGAAGAAAATTATTGTTTAGCCTCCTTTCTAAATAGGAACAAAAGGGGATTAAAATGTTTTTTTGTGTTTTGTCAGGAATCAGGACAAATGGATAAAGGAGCAAGTGTCACAATGGGAAGTCAATAATAGTTTCTAATAAACTCAACAGCTAAGTTTGAGGCCTCTGATTTTAGAATAATATAGAAGTATACATACTGTCAAATGTATATACATATATATACACAAATCTATACATACTTATGTATAGATATGTATGTACATGAGCATATATAAATGGTCACCAATTTTTCAAATAGGAAATTGGTTCGATTCCATATGCTAAAGTATTTTTATGTGCACTAAATGCAATATCTATAGCGTCACAAGATAAACAGAAAAGCCTTTATTATTTCTACTCCTTAATTTTATTGACTCGATAGATATTCTCACCCCTCTGTTCTTGTTCAGTCTTTTATGAGGGTTAAGGATGTGGGGAAGAGTGAGACTGACTCAATCCTAGTGCCATCTGATGTTTGGGTAAGGATTGCAGAAAAGTTTTGATGACATTGAATGAGAGAACATGCATATTAAAAAGTTATTTTCCTTTTTTTCCAAGACACAGGAAAAGAAGAGAATTGGAGCAAGAATCTCTAAGGGAAGTCAATAATTGTCTCTGATACACACCGCAGCCACCTGTGGCAGAAAGAATGTCTATCCCTAATGACACCCAGCTGCATCCTTCTTCATTCCTTTTGCTGGGCATCCCCGGGCTGGAAGATGTGCATGTTTGGATTGGATTCCCCTTTCTCTTCGTGTATCTCGTTGCACTCCTGGGGAATGCTGCTGTCCTCTTTGTGATCCAGACTGAGCATAGTCTCCATGAGCCCATGTACTACTTCCTGGCCATGTTGGACTCCATCGACCTGGGCCTGAGCACAGCCACCATCCCCAAAATGCTGGGCATCTTCTGGTTTGGCCTCAGGAAGATATCTTTTGGAAGCTGTCTTTCTCAGATGTTCTTTATCCACTTCTTTACTGCCATGGAGAGCATTGTGTTGGTGGCCATGGCATTTGACCGCTACATTGCCATCTGTAAGCCCCTTCGCTATACTATGATCCTCACCAACAAGGTCATCAGCATTATCGCAGGCATTGGTGTTCTGCGGAGCCTGTGCATGGTGGCCCCGCTGGTGTTTCTTCTCCTGAGGCTGCCCTTCTGTGGGCATCACATCATCCCTCATACCTACTGTGAGCACATGGGCATTGCCCGTCTGGCTTGTGCCAGCATCAAAATCAACATAATATTTGGTCTTGGGGATACATCTATTTTATTACTAGATGTGCTCCTAATTATTCTGTCCTATGCCAGGGTCCTCTATGCAGTCTTCTGCCTGCCTTCCTGGGAAGCTCGGTTTAAAGCCCTCAACACATGTGGCTCTCACATTGGTGTTATCTTAGCCTTTTTCACACCAGCATTTTTTTCTTTCTTGACACACCGTTTTGGCCACAATGTCCCCCAATATATCCACATCCTCTTAGCCAATCTCTATGTGGTAGTTCCACCAGCCCTCAATCCTGTAATCTATGGGGTAAGGACAAAGCAGATTAGGGAGAGTGTTTTGAGGATTTTTTTAAAAGATGGGTAAACATTGGTGGTCTTAGAGTGACTTTACATTCATATTTTCTCTAAATGTTCATTAGAAGGGTTAAAAAGGAGAGAGGGTGCAAAGTCAAATAATTCCTTGAGTGAAAGGAAAATTTCTATAATTCTTTGACTTTAAGAATAATAATAAAGGTATTGATTATAGTATTATAATTTTAAGGTTCGTGTCTTTCATAAAATGCTCATATTTATATTGTTTGATCATCAAGATAGCCATATAGTGTAGTTACTATAGTCAGAAATTTTCAGACGATAAGTTGATGTTTTGGATTGTTAAATGAGTCATCTGAAAATTCAGCTAGTAGTAAGAGGTAGATTACTGAGTAAGGTAGTTTTTAAATTGGACCAGTTTCTAAATCACCAGAAGAAATATCAAAACAACAGAATAAAATTTGTTCAGGGATTGCAGAAGTTTTGTGACAGGGTTGCCAAAATAATAACAGTAACATTATTTAACTCATTAGCATATACTGGTCTAAATAATTCACTTATATTAACACATGTATTTTTATGTGAATTCTACAATTTGGTTACTCTCAATATTTGCATTTTCATATGCATAAACTGTGGGTCAGAAAACTTTCCATAACAAATTATGATTAAATTTGGGTTCTGGCACCTAGAAAAACAGAAGATGGTATACATTTAGAAATTAAATAAGGAGATCAAGGAATAATCACAGAAAATTATAAAAAGATATATTCATTAAATGAGTGGTAATTTAATTCTACACGTGCTAAGTTGACCATGGCTGTTTGTGATAGGCTGATGAAAAGAGAGAATCCTATGTTCTAAGAGGGATAGTGGAGGAAAGAAGGGGGAAAGGGTCATTAAGGAACGTGTGTAAAGGACCCATGATAATGGACAAAAGGGTGAGGACAGACTGAGGGAGAAGGGGATGGGCGGCGCAGGGGAGAGCAATGGGGGAAAAACTGGGACAACTGTAACTGAACAACAATAAAAGTAAAGAAAGGGGAAAAAGAAAATTGGGGGAATTAGGCTGTTAAGGCTAAACATATTATGCTGTAGGATTGCATGTTAATATATATCGAGGCAGAGCATTTTAGAAACCTTTTATTAATATTCAATAAATATTCCAAATACTGGGCCAGTATATTGAAGGTAGCCACACAAAACTAGAAATGTGTTTGACTTCTTTTCACTTTCTAACATAATCATGTGGAAAATTATAGACCTAGTCCATAAAGGACATGCTGTTTGAAACTATGTTCAAGGGAGTCTGCCAGAGTTATGCTATCTTTTACTTCACTTAAAACTTCTGATTTTTGTCTGTTTATAAGCATGAAAATTCTAATATATGATCATAAAATGTCATAAAAATAAACATATGAGATATTACCTACAAAATCTTGTAGTTGAATCTAGCAAATATTGTAAGTAGGATAGCATTGATATTTATATATCGTATTTGCTTAAAAATATCCATAGATTACAGGGGTTTTTTTCTATTGAGAAAATCTAACAGACCAAAATCTAATAAACAGACATCAGACAAATTAAATGAAGTTTGCCTGTGTATTCAAAGCCTCCTGACTTTAGATAAGGTAAGAAAGCTTTACGTATCAAAATAGATAACAAAGATTAGCTATTGGTATTTTTAAAAGTAAAAATAATATAATATTCAGATGTAAATAAATATAAAAATTAGAATCATTATCTATAACAATGTGAGCCTTACATAAAATAATCACAGTAAGGAAAAGTTTTCTGAAGACTTTTGAGAAAGAATATACAACTTGCAAATATATGTTTTAGTAACCAGAGAATGAAAATTAAAAAAAATATATTTGTTTGGCACACTTAAGTTAGACATTACTTGTGCTTACTGGCATTTCCGGTTTTCTCTTTCTTCCAAAAACATTGCAGAATTATGTGTCCAGAGTCTGGAAATTAAACTCAGCCATGGGACTTGCTATGGCAAATAAAATATTTGTAGAAGTAATCTGACCAGTGTCAATTCTGAGAAGAAACATTTAAGAGTGACTGTGTGCTTCTCCATTTTCTTTCCTCCTGCTGCTCTTGTGTACCTTGAGGGTTTATTTGTTATTTATAAATTTTTTAAATCCTTGCACATATTGATTTGAAAGAGAAAGAAAGGGAGAGAGAAGGAGAGAAACATCTATTGGTTGCTGCCCTTACTGCCAACTGACTGGGTGCTGAACCCACAGCTTAGTTACGTGCCCTGACTGGGAATTGAACTCGCAACATTTTGGTGTATAGTTCAATGCTCCAACAAACTGAGTAACCAAGCCAGGTCTACCTTCAGTCTTTACTACAATGGCATATCACATTCTGGTGCCTTCATCAGAATTGATCCCAGAGTGACGACAATAAAGTCCTTCCTTACCACCAAACCCTGCATTAGTTATGTAGTATAAACAAGATTTAAACCTTTTATTTTTTTAATACACTAAAATTCAGGATGGAGGTGGGTGTTACCTCAGCATAATCTAGACTATCTTGAATGAAATCATACTCATGGACCATATATTATATATATCTCCAAGAATAGCCAAGTTTTTCCTGAAGAACAAAGTTTGAATACTTACACGGCCAGAAAACAAGACCTATTCTAAAGCTATAGCAAAGACCTATGTAAAGCTATAGCAATTGGGATAGTATGGTTTTGGTTCAAACACAGAAAAAAATTAGACCAGTGAAACGGAATAAGAAGCCAAGAAACACAGCCACAATTGTACATTTACCTGCATCACAGCAGAGATAACATTGCAAAAACAGTGATAAAAGATGGTATTTCAATAAAAACTGTTGGATCAATTGGAAAGCTGTATGAAAAGTAATGAATTTTGATGTTTATCTTACATCATACAGAAAACCCTCCCCAAATAAATTATAAGTATAAAGTGAAATTACCCAGTGAGAAAGACAAGTACCATGTGATTTCACTTATATGTGGAATCTAATGAAAAAATAAGCTAACAAAATAGAAATAGACTCAAAGATACAGAAAACAGACTGCTATGAGAGGGGAGAGAAGTTGGAGGACTGAATAAAAAACTGAAAAGATAAGCAAAACAAATGAACAAAAAACCTCATAGACAAAGACAACACTGTGGTGATTACCAGAAGGAAAGGGGAGGGAAGTAGAGGAGGGTAAATAGGGAATGAATGATGACGGGAGGAGACTTGACTTGGGATGGGGAACACACAATACAATATCCAATTGATGTACTACAGAATTATAACCTGAAGCCTATGTAATTTTACTAACCAATGTCACCATAATAAATACAATAAAATAAAAAATATTTTAAGAAATACAAAAAATTGAAAGGGAAAACATTAAAATGTATAGAAAAGAAGAGAATATCTTTATAACCTTTTAGTAAAAAAAGATTCTAAAATAAGACACAAGCACATATACATGTTAACACTGTTGGAAACATATTGATTAATAAATATATATCAAAATTAGATACTTTTTTTATGAAATTTATTGGAGTGACATTGGTTCATACAATTTTATAAGTTTCAAGTGTACAATTCTGTAACACATCATCTGTATATTGTATTGTGTATCTACCATATTTAATCAAATATGCCAGTAACAGAGAGAAGAATAGCCAAGTCAAATGACATATACTACAGAATATTTAAAAGACTCCTGTTAATCTGATAAGAAAAAAGTACACCACCACATGGAAAAAATAGCAAAACACTTGTGTGGAGATTCCATAAAGGAGGATATCCAAATTTCTAATGAACATGAGAAGATTCTCTACTTTCTTTTTAAAAAATATTATTGTTCAATTTTAGTTGTCCCCATTTCTCTCACTTGTCCTATCCATCCCCACCTCCCACACTCAGTAATTCCCTCCCCCCACTGTTGTCTTTGTCCATGGGTCCTTTATACATGTTCCTTGACTTGACCATAACCCTTCTTTCCCCTGCTGTATCCCAGCCCCTCTGGTTACTGTCAGTTTGTTCTTTATTTCCATGTCTCTGGCTGCACTTTGTTCACTTGTTTGCTTTGTTAATTAAGTTCCACTTATAGGTGACATTGTATGGTATTTGTCTTTCACTGCCTAACTTACTTCACTTGGCATAATGCTTTCCAGTTCCATCCATGCTTTTCTGAAGGATAGGAGCTCCTTCTTTCTTTCTACTGCATAGTATTCCATTATGTAAATGTACCACAGATTTTTGATAAAAATTCCACTCATTTACTGATGGACATTTAGGTTGCTCTCAGCACTTGGCTATTGTAAATTGGGCTACTATGAACATTGGGATGTATAGGTTCTTTTGAATTGGTGATTCAGGGTTCTTAGGGTATAAGCCCAGCAGTGGAATTGCTAGGTCAAAAGGCAGTTCCATTTTTAGTTTTCTGTGGAAATTCCACATCCATACTTTTTTCCACAGTGGCTGTATGAGTCTGCATTCCCACCAACTGTGTACTAGGGTTCCCTTTTCTCCACAACCTCACCAGCAATTGTTGTTTGTTGATTTGATTATGATGGCTATTTTGACTGGTGTGAAGGGTATCTCATTGTGGTTTTAATTTACATCTCCCTGATTGCTAGTGATGCTAAGCATCCTTTCATGTGTAGCTGGGCCCTCTGTATGTTCTCCTTCGAGAAGTGTGTGTTCAGGTCCTTTGCCCATTTTTTAATTGGGTTGTTGGTGTTCCTCGAGTGGAGTTGTGTGAGTTCTTTATATATTTTGGAGATCAAATCATTTGTCTGAGGTATCATTTGTATTTGTTGATTTATTGAAGATAGCCATTCTAGCAGATGTGAGGTGATACATCATTATGATTTTAATTTGCATGTCTCTGATAATTAATGATGTTGATTATTTTTTTCATGAATTTATTGGCCATCTTTGGAAATGAGTCTGTTCAGGTCTTTTGCACATCTTTTGAATTAGAGTGTTTGTCTTCCTGGTGTTTAGTTGTGTAAGCTTTTTATATATATTTTGGAAATTAACCCTTTATCAGATGTATTATTGATAAATATTTTCACCCATACAGTGAGTTCCCTTTTCATTAGTCATTCTTTCATCCAGTTACCCATCCTCCTTTCCCTGTGACAGCCATCAGGCTGTTTCATGTATCTATGCCTCTGTTGTTTGTCAGTTTATTTTTTTTAATTAGATTTCACATATAAGTGATATCATATAACATTTGTCTTTCTCTGACTGTCTTATTTAAGTTATCATATCAATCTGCAGTTCTATCCCTGCTTTAAAATCTGTATCTACTCTTTTAATATCTGGCTTATCTTGCTATCAGTTTCCATTAATTGTCTTTTTTGGGGGGGGCATGGGTGATGTTTTTCTATTTTTGTGTGTCTAATAATTTTAGATTGTATACTGTATTTGGGAAATTGTGAGTGATTTCCAGAATACAGTATTCTGGGGCAGAAACTCCAGGTTCTGTCACGGTTTTCTGAATTCAATTAATTTAATTTTTTTCAGGCAGGTGACTTAGCTGATCTCAAATTCCATCTGTCTTCCCTGCCATGAGTAGCAGCTAAAATACCTCTTCAGTTTTTGTAGCTTCACTTAAGTTGTTTGGAGTCTGCCCCAAACATGTGATCGTCAAAGATGTGGGCAGAAATTATATGTAAAATTCAGTGGGTGCTCTTTCTCTCAGCTTTCTTATGTGTATTTCTTTTGACTTTCCAGCATATGTCATAGACTTGAAGTCAATTTTTGTACATTAGTTTTCTTTCTTTTTTTTTAACCATCTTTTTTTTAAGAATTTTTATTTATTTATCTTTAGAGGAAAGGAGAGAAAGAGAGAAATATCAATGTGTGGTTGCCTCTCGTGAGTCCCATGCTGGGAACTGGTCTGCAACCCAGGCATGTGCCCTGACTGGGAATCGAACCTCGATCGTGTGGTTCACAGGCCCGTGCTCAATCCACTGAGCTACACCAGCCAGGGCTGTACATTAGTTTTCTAGCCAATAAGATTAAGTATCTGTATTTTATTTATTTATTTATATTGTGGTTCAAGTATGTAACTGGAGATAATTATTTTCAGTGAAATAAGCCAGGTGGTAAAAAAAACAAGCACCATATAATCTCACCTATAAGTGGAACCTAATCAACAAAAACAACAAACAAAATACGTAACCATGGGGATTTTCAAAAGTGGAAGAGAAAGACAGAAGATGACAGTCAGAGGGAAATGTGAGAGCAAAAGGTGGACAGAAATAATATTGTTCACTTTGAAGATGGAGAAAGAGCACTTCTAGGTGCGACAAAACACAAAAAATAGGTTCTCTTCCAGAACTCCAGAACTGAAAGCAGCCTTCTCAATACCTTGATTTTTAGCCCAGTGAGACCTGTGCTGGACTTCTGAACTACTAAAACCATAAGATAATAAATTTGTGAGGTTTTAAGTTATAGAGTCTAGGGTAATTTGTTATAATATAGAAAACGGATATTCTATATTCACTAAAGAAGGTTATATATTTATATTTTTATCAAGTTAGAATTGATGTATAACATTATATTCATTTCAGGTGTGCAACACAATACTTGTATATATTGCTTTGATATTCATAAACATTGTAAAATGATCACCACAAAAAGTCTGATTAACATCCCTTGCCACATAATTACAATTTTTCTTATGATGAGAACTTTTAAGAATTACTCTTTTAGCAACTTTTAAATATACACTAGATGTTATTAATTATATTTACTATGCTGTACATTACATACTCATGACTTCTTTATTTTGTACCTGGAAGTTTGTACCTTTTGACCACCTCCACCCATTTAGCACCCACCCCTATAACAACCACCAGTCTATTTTCTGTATCTATGTGCTCAGTTTTTTTAAGATTCTACATATAATGGGATCATACAGTAGTCGTATTTCTCTATCTAACTTATTTCAATTAGCATAATGCCCTTAAGGTGCATCAATGTCTTGGCAAATGGCAGAATTTCCTTTTTATGGCTGAATAATATTCTATTGTATGTATACCACATTTTATGTATCAATTTATCCACCAAAGGACATTTAGGTTGCTTCAGTGTCTTTTGTATTGTAAATAACGCTGCAGTAAATGTGGGCATGTACAGATATTTTTTATTTCCTTTGGATAACTACTCAGAAGTGGAATTGTTAGATCATGTGGTAGTTCATTTTTAACTTTTTGAAGAACAGTAATACTGTTTTCTATAGTGGCTGCATCAGTTTGCATTCTTACCAACAGTACAAAAGTGTTACCTTTTTTCCCCCGTCCTTATCTACATTTGTTATTGCTTTCTCTCTTTTTTATTTCTTTTTATTTGTAATAGCCATTCTAATTGGCATGAGGTGATACCTTACGGTGGTTTTCATTAGCATTTCCCTGGTGGTTAGTGATGCTGAGCACCTTTTCATGTCCCTGCTGGCCATCTGTCTGTCTTCTTTGGAAGATAATATTTTTAAATAAAAAGTCAATTATTAACCATTTACTATTTTAACAACATACTATTAGGTAAACTAATTAAATACATATCATTGGTCAAAAACTGCAGAATATGGGTAAAATACCAAGGCTCATCTAATAAGCCACAAAGAAGAAGTGCAAGTTGAAAAGGGCTCAGCATTACAAGGTGCATAATAAATAATGAGTTTTTTAATCTAGAATAATTATTATCTATAGCATTAAATTTGACCTTTGAAAATATAATTAACATGTATAGAATTTCACCTACTAGGGGTGCTCATTCTTGAGCAACCTAATTTCTCTGTCATATTGATGTTTCTATGAAGTTTCTCACTCTGTCTACCTCACTCTCTTTCTCTCCCCCTTTCTCTTTATTTCTTCCTCTCAATAGAGGTAGATATAAGTTGATTAACATCTAATAAATTTATATTTACTTGTGTTTTGAAGTATTGCATAGATATACATCTGCAGACAGACCAGTTCACTCTGAACAGTAAGTTACTTATGGGGAGATTTGCACTTACATGAAGACCCTGGAAAAATTTCATGCAAAATTTCTCCAAATTATTTTTATAAAACCATTAAAATGCCATGTATATTTTTATGTTTATATTTACATGACTACTGTGGTATATAATAAAGTATCAATAACACTGTGGATAAAAGTAACTAAGCAAATAAGAAAGGAATGGACGAATCTGTTTCGAGTATTGAAAACCTATAGTCCTTGATTTAGGATGTGTATGAACTTGGTAGAATTAACTTTCTGCAAATGAAAAGGATTTTATTTCACACAATCCTATCTGTAAAGCCTGATCTATAGGGGGTATATAAGAAAGTAATATGATAAAGTCTTATAACTAAGTTGTTCGAAACTTTAGGTATTCCATTAAGTTTTCACTGTGATTATTTTTATATTAATCACATTATATGTTCTAGATGGGCTATCTAGGGAAGTTATAAATAAAATAATACTAAGGTCAGAGTCTTTTTTGTGGCAAGATTCTGTAGTATAAAAAGACACTGTCTTTTCCCTACTTTAAAATGAACATCTCTGAGACAGTTTATCTATCTTTTTTTCAAAAAGATGCTTGAAACCCACACTCTAATCTGTTTAGTGCTCACTCCATAGATGACAGGATTAAGGGCTGGTGGAACCACAATGTATAAATTGGCCAGGAGAATGTGAATGTATACAGGGACATTCCTGCCAAAACTGTGGGTCATGAAGGAGAAAACAGCTGGAGTGAAGAAGGCCAGAATAACACAGATATGGGAGCCACATGTATTAAGTGCCTTGAGTCTGGCATCCTGAGATGAAAGGTGGAAGACAGCTGGGAGTATTCTCACATAGAAGATGACAATCAGGACCACATCAATAAACACCATCGATATACAGATTAATCCAAATATCATGTTTACCTTTATATTGGCACAGGGCAGCCGAACAATTCCCGTGTGCTCACAATAAGTGTGAGAGATTATATGATGTCCACAGAAGGAAAGCCTCAAGATGAGAAACACCAGAGGGATAACCAAAATAAAGTTGACACCAAATACCACCACAAAGATGAGGCCAATAGTTCTGTTATCCAGAATCAGACTGTACCGCAGCAGGTTGCAGATGGCAACATACCCATCAAAGGCCATGGCAACCAATACTACAGTCTCCATAGAAGTGAATATATGAATGAAGAACATCTGGGTGACACAACCTTCAAAGCTAATCCCTTTTAAATGAAACCAGAACATACCCAACATCTTGGGGATGGTAGATGTGGACAGGCCCAGATCAATGGAGGCTAACGTAGACTGGAAATAAAACATGGGCTGATGAAGACTGTGTTCATCCTTGATCACAAACAGGATAATGATGCTCCTCAAAAGGGCAATCAAGTACACAGAACAAAAGGGAAACCCGGTCCACAGGTGCGTTTCTTCCAGGCCTGGAACTCCCAGCAGGAGGAAAGAGGAGGGGTGTAACTTGGGGTCATTGGGTGGGGACATTCCCTCTCTGTTCTTCTGGAATCAGGTAGAAAAACAAATAAATTGTCAAGCAATTTTCAAAGCCAAACTAAATTAAATAAAAGCATACAATAAATTTGGAGCAATAATTAGCAGAACATTATGAAGATTATATGCCATCCTTCAAAGTATGGATTCATTTAGACATCCAAAAATATTGAGAATCATGCTAAATATAACAAAGACCTCAGACAACATCTCTGACTTGTAATATTACATATTGTTTAAAATATGTATACAGTATATATATATGTGTGTAGATACGTAAGTATAGATATAGTGATGGGGATATAAGTGCTAACAAAGTGACATCTAAGCAGATACATAAATGCAATATGGGGATGATTTAATGTATGTTAATAACGAACATTAAGTATCCTTAAGACATGGGTTGGCACTTCAGTTTGAATTCTAGAAGAAATATTTCTTTAGCCTTCTGGAGCATGAACAAAAGTGGTGAAAGTTGCTCTTCTTAAATAAGCTGTGAAACGAGGGCTTTAGGAGAGTTAGTAACTCTCTTTCTGGGGGGAGAGAAAGCAGGTTTGTGAGGAGGAGTGAAAAAGAAAATCAAACTGTCCCTCATTTTATCTTCTTCTTCCATGATAGTTTGCCAGGGTGGTAAATTGGAACTGGGGGCCCTTCTCCTTGAGAGGTTCCCTTAGCCAAGCCAGACTCAGGTAAGATGGACAGACCAAAGACAAATTCATTCCCAAGGGCTCTCTCAAATTTTCTATTGAAATTTCTGTAGCAATTACTCTAAAAATTTTAGGTAGAAAGAAAATGTACTTAAAAAAACTGTTTCATCTACACTTTAAAAATTTTGGAATTACAGAGAAATTAGGAGAATTTTACTCTATCAGGAATATTCAAACAATACCTACTTTATACTCCTGTTTCTCACAGCTTCTGTTTCAGGGGTTTCTTGTTTGTCATTTATTTCTCAAACCTCATGTTTGGTGTCTCAATTCCACAGCTCAGCCTTGAGTAGCATCACTTGCGTCAGCCATGCCCATGATTCATTTAGGTTTAGATTACAGCAGTATCTCTCCTGACTGCATTTTGTCATGCCTACAAAGGAATTTTTATATTTGTACTGCAATGGGTTTTCACACCGCCCCAGCCCATCTCCCATGGGACCATTAAACCCTAGGGTTTGGAAGATTCCTCTTCCTGAAAGAAAATAGTTAATCCCTCTGTGACTGTATTTCTGAACCATAAAATCTATGGCTACCACCTTCCATTATTAGCCTCCACTCTGACCATCCCCACAGACTCCATCCCTGAGTTTCATCTTTGGTTTAGCAGCATTAAACTCTTAAAAGTTGCCCAGGCTGGTGTAGCTCAGTGGATTGAACGTAGGCCTGCAAACCAGATGATCGCAGTTCAATTCCCAGTCAGGGCCCTTGCCTGGGTTGCAGGCCAGTTCCCAGCAGGGGACTCATGAGAGGCAACCATACACTGATATTTCTCTTCCTCTCTCCTTCCTTTCCCCTCTAAAGATAAATAAATAAAATAAAATAAACTCTTAAAAGTTGTTGGTTTTGATTTATAGTAACAGAAGCTAGATAATATAATTGGAAATGTATCATATATACTGAAGAAATAATGAGTGTAAAAATAATGCAAACGCTATGGCCTGTAAAAGCGGTCTGGAAGAGCAGTGTGGGGGTAGACTCTAGAACCTTCTGAGATATTCTTACTCTGGATTAAGTAAGGGGAAATGGCCAGAGAGTTCATATGCCAAATATTCTAGAATGGTGTTGATTAGTGGAATTTCATGGATATTGGAGCGGTAGCCGACTCTCAGGTCATTACACATTCCATTTGGGACTCGCACACAGAGACCCAGCGTTTCTCTCCCTGGGATCCAACACCACGTCAGAATTCTGAGCCTAGACACTTCTCCTCATGCTGCCCAAGCTCGAGGTCCTTTTCTTCTGTCCAACATATATTAGGCCCCAAGGGTTGAGGTTACACCACTAATGAGCAGGTTGACCCAAGTAAAACAATAGAAAAATTGGTGTGAAGAGGCTAGAAATCCTCCCGTACATAAATGGATACAGGTTAATAAAGGCAACATAAAAATCTGAGATGTCAGTGAGAAATGGGAGAACCAGAAAAGGGGAAGGGATAGCAGAGAACTAAATAATTTACTACCATATAGGACATGATCAACTGTTAACATGATCACTTTCTCAACATTATTCCAATATTTAATTTATAAGCCATCTGTATCCTGTTTTCATGGTGTTCCACAGGAAACCCACTGCCTCTCTGAGTGACCAAACTGCAGGAGTGCTGAAAGCTTAACCCTTACTTATCAGTCTAACCACTTATTCCCGAGGAATAATCTCTATTTGTTACACTCAGTTTCATCATAAACCCAGGCCGTTTAAATATAGAAGGCTGAGATTTGACACTTTAGAAGATGACACTGTTCATTGGTGAAGAATGTACTTGTAAACACCACCAAGGTGAGTTTTATAAGGAACAACTTTGTTCAGAGTGTTTGTATCACTAAGAAAATGGTTCATTTAATTCTTCAGGGGTAGCAGTCAGTGGGGACACACAATTTGTCTTTGTGACAGCTACTCTCGGACCTGTGGAATATAGAAGGCATGATATGACAGTTACAAAAGGTTTGGTTTTCTAATGGTAATTATTTACCTTTCCAATGCTTGCACTGGTATGCCCTGGAGTCTGTGTTGGAAGTCAGTATCTCTGATTTGTTATTTAAGTCCTAACTCCAATATCCCAGGGGGACCTTTGGCCTGTGATTCACTCAGGGCCACATCAGAATAACTGCTTAACAATTCTAATCTCTGTTGAATCCACCAACCACGAGAACAAATGTCGGAGACTTTCAGGGTTCCAAAGATGTTACTTTATTGGCCAAGTTTAACCTGCGCAGAGGTGAACTCTCAAAGTGTCCAGCGACACAGTGCCCACAAGGGCTGCAAATGAGAGTCACACCCAGCGCTTACAGCTAAGTCCTTATATAGAGGCAAGCAAGCAAGCCTTGCACAAAAGCAGATGTGGCGGTTAGCTATTGGCTTACAGAGCCTGTGGGTGGGAACAGGGTGGGGTCTGTTTCAACTGAGAGGAAAATTTTGAAACTAAACAGATGGCAATCAACTTACAGGATGTTTGCTAGGGACGCAGTTGGGGCTGAGACTATTTTTCTTGTTCCCAACATTCCCCCGTTTTCTTTGGGGGTATGTCAAACCCTTGACTCTTCTCCATTTGGGATGATCAGGGGTCCTAGGACGGGGGCTAGGAAGGAGAGAAGAGTGTCCTGCGACTAGGAGGACGCTCCTGTCCTGGCCCTGGGCCATAGTCTGTTTTTAAGTCTATTTATGTATTGTTAAGTTTTCTTCAACTAAGCTACTTTCATTAACAAAATAGCAACACTCTTCTTTTAACAGGGCTGTCTTCTCAAACATCCCATTTATTCTTTTGTAAACAATAGGGCAAAAGCAGAAGGTAGATGCACCTACTAAGCTTCAGACAGTTTTAAACTTACTCAACTGCCATTATCCAGTTTTCTGAAACTGTGCAAGGGTTTCATCTAACTACTTGGAATGATGCTGAGGATTGGCAAGAAGTCACTTGATGGCTGTATTATATACCTGTTTTTCATTCTCAATATTTAGATCACTGGAGGACAAAAGCTTATGGAGATGCTGGGGTGACACACTCNTGGAATAACTGGAATTTTCCTGCCTATGTTCTCCTCTAGGATTTTTATGGTGTCATGACTTATATTTAAGTGTTTTATCCATCTTGAGTTTATGTTTGTGTATGGTGTTAAGTTAGTGGTGGAGATTCCTTTTCTTCATGTAGCTGTCCAGATCTCCCAACAGCATTTGTTGCAGAGGGTATTTTGTCTTGATTTTATGCTTATGCCTCATTTGCCCAAAATGAATTGACCATAGAGACTTGGGTTTATTTCTGGGCTCTCTATTCTGTTCCATTGATCTATGTGTCTGTTCTTAAGCCAGTACGAGACTGTTTTGATTACAGTGGCATTGTAATATAGTTTGATGTCTGGTATTGTGATCCCTCCCACTTTGTCCTTATTTTTCAAAGTTGCTGAGGCAATTTTGTGTCACTCATGTTTGTATATAAACTTTTGAAATGTTTGTTCTGTATCTGTTAAATATGTCATTGGTATTTTAATGTGCATTGAATCTATAATTTGCTTTGGATAGTATGGAGATTTCGAAGATGTTAATTCTTTCAGTCCCTGAACATGGTATATGCTTCCATTTGTTTGTGTCTTCCTTAATTTCTTTCTCTAGTGTTGTATAGTTTTCTGAGTACAGGTCTTTTACCTCCTTGCTGTGTTTTATTCTTAGTTTCTTTATATTTTTTTTGTTGCTATAGCAAATGGGATTCCTCCCCTAATTTATGTTTCTGATATTTCATTGTTAGTGTATAAAAACACCTTCAAATGTTTTGAAAACCAAATAATTCAATGCTCACTTGTTTTTCTCTGTCCAATTTTTATTATGTCTAGGTAAAAGAGACAATCGGACACTTTTGACATTCAGCCTGCTGATCACTTTAGCTAAATCACAATTCATTATATTTTTTTCTGTTTTCCATGTTATTGAAGGCAACAGTTTGACCAAACTTTCTATCCCTCTGTACAAAACATCCCCTTTACTTAAGTGTTCAATTGTGTCTTCCTCACTTTTCTTCTGCTATCACCTTCAGTCTCCTTAAGGCCCACAAGTCATCTCTGTGCATGGTTCTCAAACCATGTTTTGGCTTTCATTAAGGTGGAACATAATTTAAGGTAGAAAATTTTCTCTTTATTTTGTACTTGTGTATAAGAAACTTCAAAACTTAATAGTGTAAAACAACAAATGAGATACTTTATCGTGCTTACAAATTAAATAAGTCAGGAATTCAGGACAAGCATACCAAGGAAGGCCCTCATTTTCTGTACAAAACATAGTGTCTCAGTTGGGGTTGCTCAAAGGGATGAGATTGATTTAAACAACTTGGAAACTGCAGTAGGCAGGGTACATGATCCAAACCTAGTCTCTTCACTTATATGTCTGGGGCCTGGAGTCATCTGAGACTCTTATCTGAAGCTAAACTTTGCAATGTTGTTGTATGGGAGTGGCCTCGCTCTTTTCTGCTCATCAGTCTCTTTCCTTTCCCATAAAATCATTAAACATCTGGTGGGGTAATAATGAGTTAAAAGGTGGGCTCACCTTATTGAGCTTCTTTCTCTCCAGAATCTTGAGTCATTACACCACATTTTTGTTGCATTATCTGGTATTTTACCTAAATAGTTCATGAGGAGTGAGGCAAGGAATTATAGGCATATCGGATTTAAGCTACAGCAGAGATGATGTAGAACAAAAACAGGAGACTGATGGGGCATTTCCTTGAAGAAGAAGCCTTTAATTAGGAAAGCAGAAAAGATACAGCCTCAAGAGGAAAAAAAAAGAGCAGCTGACACTTGTCCTATAGTGCCAGTGTAGGGCGGGAGAACTCTCCAGTGAATATCACTTAGTCTATGCCCCAAGAACCCAGGGAGACTACAGTCCCCATCCCACTGGAAGCAGGACTACTGCACCAGTATAAATGCCTGTTCCTTGTCAGCAAATTGTGGACCAAGAGAGATGTCAGATGATGTTTTCAAAGTCCATCCTCTCAGATACCTTTGGAAAGCAAGGTAAAACTCTGTTATCCATGGTTAGGGCTGTTTGAAATAGCATGGGAAACAGGGAAGGAGTTCATGCTAAGTTAGAATAGAGCGAGGGAAGAAAAGTGAGCATATAACACAACATTGGAGAAATAATAAACAATACATAGACAAGCTTTGGGCATTATAAATTTTGTACTCATGAACTATCATGCATACTTACATTCCTGTACATAGGTATTCATCTATCTGTCTAATCATCTATCTACATCATCTATATTTACCTATTTATTATCTATTTGCCAATCTATCTGTCCTCCTCTCATTTTGCAACCAAGGTCCCACAAGACAAAGAAAGAAACTCTGTATCAAATTAGCTAGAATTTTTCACCTTTATACTAGGTGTCAAATGTGAACATCGAGAGATCAATGACTGTGCTTTCTTGACACCAAACACATTTCTAGGCCTAGTAAATGAGGAAAACAAGTAAGTTTTTGAACAAGAAATTCATGAATGAGTAAATTAGGAAGCATTTCTGTGAATACTAGTAGAGATTTGTTTTATTTTAATAGGACCCAAGATGCAGGTGAGAAGGTAGCTGAGAAGTAAGATATGTGGATAGTTCAGGACATTTCCTAGTAGCATACAACATTATAGTACTTTAAGTGAAATTAGGCAGAGATAAGATGAAAAGGAGTGGAGCACGTTTTTCAACATTGGTACTACTGACATTTTGGGCCAGATTATTCTTTGTTTTGTGGGGCATTTCCTGTGCATTGCAGGAGATTAGCAGCGTCCCTGGCATCTTCCCACTAGACATCAGTAATACTTCCGTCAGACCGTGATAATCAAAAATGTTTCCACACATTGCCAAATATACCCTGGGTGAAAAATAATCACCCTTGATTGCTCATCACTGTTATAAAGAATCTCATCTCGTTAATGGTTATCAGGTACAAGACATGAAATGGTACTAAAGTACACAGGGCAAGGTGAGGCAGTGCTGTGGAATATGGTAAGGTAACAAGTAACATGATACCTAACTGAGAAAATGGCTGTCTAATATACGACCTTTTCTGGACATTAGAAATCATGGTCTCAAAGAGAAGATGCTGGGCCCTGTCTCATCACTGTACCTGGCAAACTTTTGAAGGTCTATGAATATATGTTAACGGGGTAGATTGGTTTATACTTATGAAACGAGTAAGTAACTGGTTGGTTTGCTCATTGGTAACTGCTTTGGAAGTGTGGCTGTATAAGAACTTAGGTGGGTGCCAGTTCAGGGTGACACACCTGGAAAATCAGAGCTGAGAATGGGAAAAGGCTTTCCTCTGTGGATAAAACCATAGTAATTCTGCCATGCATGCTCTAGGTCACTGAGTGCCCTCACAGTTTTCACTGAAAGACAGAGCCAGTGATCTCCAGAATCCAGAGAAGGTTGTACGGGTCACAGAGTCCAAGTCTTAAACCCAGGAATTCACTTTTCAAGGTAGGGCCGTGATAATTTTTGTTCCTATTCTCAAAACACACATGTGAGGCTACCTGCCATAAACTTCCTGTGTTTTTCGGTAAAATTGTAGTTGTGTTTGATCCGTAGATACTCTACATTAAGTTCCTTTGGTCCTAATCCATATCCGTAGTATTTTCTGTATTTTGCTAACATTGTGCAACATTTTATTCTGATTTCATATTTTTATTTCTATCTCCACACTGCATTGTGAGAGTGTTGGTCAAGTATTATTTAAAATTTCTATCTAAATTTGTATCTAATGTCTCAAATTATCTCTTTTTACTCTTAGTTGGCCCCAGATGGGCCACATTCTTTGCTACAGGCTGTTCCTATCCTGGATTAAAGGAGGCTATAGTGCTTTTTCTCTTTGTCTGTGCCTGTTGGGTATTACTCACTAGGAACTCTCTCAATATCCAGGCATGTGGCCCCAGATACTATCATTTCCACACTGTTTTCAAAATTGTTTCAATTTAGAAAGTCAATCAATTAAAAACCACTTTCCTTTCTTTATTGTCTTAAAATACTAATTCAGGCAAAATAAATTCAGTATTTTGCCATACGAACTATTTACCCTATTTTTTTATTTTTTAAATTTAATTGTTGTTCAAGTACAGTTTTCTGCCATTTACTCCCATCCCAGCCCACCCCCACAGTGCTCCCTACCTCCCTTCCATCTTTACCCCCATTAGTTGTTGTCCATGTGTCCTTTATACTAGTTCCTGTAAACCCTTCCCTTTTTCCCTTGAAATTCCCTCCCTTCTCCTCTTCAGTCACCATCTGCCTGTTCTCTATTTACCCTATTAAGAACCATTTAATAAATTCCTTTTCAATTGGTACTTAAAGGAGATATTCAGGAATATATCAAGATTGGGATAGAGGACAGTTTTATGGGACTCTGATCTCAAGTGTATCCAAGGATATACTCCATTTTCCATGTGTAAGCAGGGTTAGATGGGCGTGAATACAGTAGAGCTCAAAAAATTAGGAACTCTTTAAGTGTCTCTGGTTAAACTTACCAAGATAGCTTTTTATTTATTTATTTTATTTTAAAAAGACACATTTATTCAGGGTCATGGTCAGACTATTACATTTAGCAATCAACAGCATGGGTGCAAAGAGAAACAAAACCTACATTAAAAACCCTTTGTTGGAATGCTTTACACTTTCCACAGAAAAGAAGTAAAATAATCTATTACACAATTAATCACAAATACAGTCCTCGAGTTTTTTGCCCATTCACGTGGGAATTGTCTAAAACATGTCTTCTTTGTAGCAGCTAGGCCCTGCCTCCACTGTGCTTGGCTGAGTTCACAAGTCCGTTCTAACCTGTAGCTTCCCTGTCACTTCTCTGGCTCTCCTCTCTTGCTAAGTTTTGTTTCCTGGTAGTAACTAAAACCTTCTGCAACCACCATAGCTACTGCTACTGCTGAAACTGCCAGCCATAGCTACCTTGGTTTTGTGGTTTGGCAAAGTATTGGCCTCCACCACCAAAGGGGTCAGAGCTTTTGCCCGCAAAGTTCCGTCTTTTCTTGGGTTCAAAATTTGAAGATTGACTGTTGTAATTGCCAAAATCATCATAGCTTCCACCACCTCCAAAATCGCTTCCACTACCACTGCCAAAGCGGCCTCTGTCTCCTCCATCGTTACAGCTGCCACTCCCACCATAGCCACTGCCCTGGTTTCCATAACCCTGTCCACCACTTCCATAGCCTCTGCTTCCTCCAGAGTAACCAGGGCCACCTCCTCTATAACCACCATCTTTACCAAACCCATTATAGCCATTCCCACTGCCATTGTATCCACCACCACCATGGCTACCACCAAAGTCACATCAACTGCTAAAGTTTCCTCCACGACCAAAGTTGTCATTCCCACC
The DNA here is from genome assembly GCF_014824575.4 of Sturnira hondurensis. Lineage (NCBI taxonomy): Eukaryota > Metazoa > Chordata > Mammalia > Chiroptera > Phyllostomidae > Sturnira > Sturnira hondurensis. Next base: position 260,004 of record NW_028080009.1, on the reverse strand, counting down.
AAGAGTACCTCCACGACCACCTCAGAAGTTTCCAGAACCGCTTCAACCTCCTTGGCTGGACGAAGCACTAGCCATTTCTTGCTAAGATAGGGCTTTCCTTACTTTGCAATTGTGGCCATTTACAGTATGGCATTTCTGAATGACAATCTTGTCTACAGTCATGGTCCTCAAAGGTCACAAAAGCAAAGCCTCTCTTTTTGCCACTGCCTCAATCAGTCATGATTTCAATCACTTCAATTTTCCCATACTGTTCAAAATAATCTCTCAGGTGATGCTCTTCAGTGTCTTCTTTAATACCACCCACAAAAATCTTTTTCACAGTTAAGTGGCCACTCGGTCTTTGAGAATGTTATCTTGAGACCCCCCCCCCTTTGGTTCCACAACTCTCCCATCCACTTTGTGTGGCCTTGCATTCATGGCTGCATCCATCTCCTCCACAGTGGCATAGGTGACAAACCCAAAGTCTCTGGAGCGCTTGGCACTTGGATCTCTCATCATCACACAGTCTGTCAGCATTCCCCACTGCTCAAAATGTCTCCTCAGACTCTCACCTGTTGTTTCAAAGCTCAGACTTCTGATAAAGAGCTTCTGTAGCTGTTCCGGCTCTCTGGGAGACTCTGACTTAGACCTGAGGACTGCAGAAGATGGAATTTCAACAATGCTTACTCAGTGGCATCCACCGGTCCAAGACAGCTTTTTAAATGTATGTAAACTTTTGTTTATTGAATGGAAGAAGAAACTATTTCAATTTATAATATTTTATAAACCAAATTCAACTTGACTATAATTCAAGTCTTTGTGCAGAATGTCTCTATTTTCTTGTTTTTATTCCCAGTCCAAAATATTTTTAATAAAAAAGACTTTGAGTATCTAGTAAAGATGGAAGCTATGGTCATAATTATCTAGGGTATGCTGGTTGTTGTTATGACTTTCCTTTGACTCATTCATTTTTGAAACATTGTTTTCTGAGAATTTGTATCTGTGAAGTAGTTTTAGGTGCATGAAAAATCAAAAGTAAGTTTGTGACCTCTGATTTTAGAATGAAATAGAAATATACGCACTGTCAAATATATATATAGACATTTATACATACAAATCTATGCATATTTGTGTATAGATATATGTACATAATGCATATATCAATGATCCTCAATTTTTCCAACAAGAGCATGGGTTGGATTCTATACGGTAAAGTATTTTTCGTGTACCGTAAGTGCAATGTGTGTGACACCACAAGATACAGAAACCAAATCCTTTATTTTTTCTACTCTTTACTTTCAGTATCAACTTGATGGACATTCTTCACCTCTCTGTTCCTGTTCAATCTTTTATTTGGGGAAGAGTGAGACTGACTCGATCCTAGTGCCATCCGATGTTCGGGTAAGGATTGCAGAAAAGTTTTGATGACATCGAATGGGAGAACATGCATATTATAAGTTATTTTGCTTTTTTTGCCAGGAGACAGAAAAGAGGAGAATTGGAGCAAGAATCTCTAAGGGAAGTCAATAATTGTCTCTGATACACACCGCAGCCACCTGTGGCAGAAAGAATGTCTATCCCTAATGACACCCAGCTGCATCCTTCTTCATTCCTTTTGCTGGGCATCCCCGGGCTGGAAGATGTGCATGTTTGGATTGGATTCCCCTTTCTCTTCGTGTATCTCGTTGCACTCCTGGGGAATGCTGCTGTCCTCTTTGTGATCCAGACTGAGCATAGTCTCCATGAGCCCATGTACTACTTCCTGGCCATGTTGGACTCCATCGACCTGGGCCTGAGCACAGCCACCATCCCCAAAATGCTGGGCATCTTCTGGTTTGGCCTCAGGAAGATATCTTTTGGAAGCTGTCTTTCCCAGATGTTCTTCATCCACTTCTTTACTGTCATGGAGAGCATTGTGTTGGTGGCCATGGCATTTGACCGCTACATTGCCATCTGTAAGCCCCTTCGCTATACCATGATCCTCACCAACAAGGTCATCAGCATTATCGCAGGCATTGGGGTTCTGCGGAGCCTGTGCATGGTGGCCCCGCTGGTGTTTCTTCTCCTGAGGCTGCCCTTCTGTGGGCATCACATCATCCCTCATACCTACTGTGAGCACATGGGCATTGCCCGTCTGGCCTGTGACAGCATTAAAGTGAACATATTGTTTGGCCTTGGCAATATTTCTCTTTTATTGTTGGATGTGCTCCTAATTATTCTGTCCTATGCCAGGATCCTCTATGCAGTCTTTTGCCTGCCTTCCTGGGAGGCTCGCCTCAAAGCTCTCAACACCTGTGGCTCACACATTGGTGTTATCTTAGTATTTTTTGTACCTGCCTTTTTCTCTTTCTTGACACACCGATTTGGCCACAGTATTCCTCGTTATGCCCACATTATCTTGGCCAACCTGTATGTGGTTGTTCCACCAGCTCTCAATCCTGTAATCTATGGAGTCAGAACCAAGCAGATTAGAGAAAGAGTTCTGAGGATTCTCCTCAAGATGGATAGCTAAGCAGTTAGAGATCTTGGAAGGTTTAAATAGAACTCTTGTTTCCTGCCCTGTAAAAAGTAGATTGCTTATGACTAACCAAGTAAAAAAGTAGGAAGACAAAAAAAAACATTGAGATCAATAACATTAATTATCTTTGAGTTGTAGTTTTTTATTTAAAGTTAATAATAGGTACATTAATGATAATATTGAATTGGGACATTTTGTACCTTTATCCTAAAAGATGCATTTAGACCAATACTTTACACCATAGAGAAAATTAACCTACAATTAATCAAAGATGTAAAGAGACAAACATATATTTTAAAAATAAATTGTAATATTGGTCACAAGATTTTATAGATAAGATTACAATAGCAAACAAATATTTTGGATGATTAATTGGGCTTTATTAAAATTAAAATAATATTTTATTCCAAGCCTAATAACAAAATGGTAAAGTAAGCTACAGTCTGGGAGAAAATATGTACATATCATGTATATGATAAAGAATTTATATTAAAATATATACATAATAACAACTTAATTGTAAAATGAGTCAAATTACTCAATTGAAAATAGAGAAATGTATATTTATTTTAAAACCCACCAACAGTTAATAGTATATAAAAGTCTTTATAATTCATCAATAAACATTGCATATTAAATTCACAATGGGCCAATGGAACAGAATAGAGATCCCAGAAATAAACTTATTCCTCTTTGGTCAATTAATAGGTGAAAGAAGGGGCAGAAACATACAATGAGTAAAAATGGCCTCTTGAACAAATGGTGTTGGGAGATCTGGAGAGCTCCTTGTGAAACTTGACCACCAACTTACACCATACATGAAAATAAACTCCAGATGGGTAAGAGATTTAAATATAAATTCTGACACCATAAAAATCCTAGAGGAAAACATAGGCAGGAAAATCTCAGATATTCCACCTGTTGGGAACCGCTTTGCCTGGTTTCAAGAATTGTAACCACCCCCCATGGCTAAGACTGAGTGAGCGACCTCTGTAATTTGAGCCACAGGAGACAAAGCTTGTCTCTGCTAGCAAACGCTGCTTCAGCTTACGCTCCTGCCTCCAAAGCATGTCGGTGTACATGATGGGTAAGACTCCTCACAGGAGGGGCAACCTAAGCCAGACACAATCACTTGGGAGGCCATCATGGAAGGATTCAGGGGGCTGTGACAAAGAGGGAGTGATGGACCCTCGCCCCCCCCGGCTATTCTGACATAGCCCGAGTCCCCATTTCCTTCTGGAAAAAGCACTTCCAGTCTCTAATCAACCTAAGCCTAAAAGCCTATGATGGGGTAGGCAGCTCAGCCCTGTGCTGGAAAGTGCAGGTTCCCAGGGTGATCAGCCTTAAGAAAGAGTATGGAAAAATTCTGTGAAACCTGCTTTGTTTAGAATGCTCTCATTTAAATGATAAGGGTCCAAGCAAGAAGTATATTCCTCAGAGTTTTGTGGCTCTTTAGCTATCTGACCCTGACTGAGAATAAGCCCTCATAGTTATTTGAATGCTATCTATTGTTTGATCCGTACCTGTATTCTTGTGCAAATGACCCTAATAAAAGTCCCTTGAGGAAGGGGCTCTTGGCCCTTCTCCTTTGAGGGATCGACCACCTTTCCTCCCCAAGCATATCAGGTCTTGGCAGTGTTACTTTCATCCATGGCAGACAGAGGAAGGTTGTAGGCAAAGCTGCCCCCACATCCACCCAGAAATATTTTCACCACTACATTCCCTAGCAGAAGGGGCATAAAGGAAAGAATAAACAAATGGGACTTCATCAAATTAAAAAGCTTCTGCATGGCTAAAGAAAACATAAGCAACATGAAAAGGACACCGAATATATGGGAGAACATATTTGCCACTGATACCTAAGAAAGGGTTTTATTTCCAAAATATGTACAGAACTCACATGGCTCCAATCCAGGAAGACAAATGGCCCAATTAAAGAATAGGTAAAGGACTTGAACAGACACTTCTCCAAGGAAGACATACAAAGGGCCCTTATATATATGAAAGGATGCTCAACATCACTAGCCATAAGAGAGATACAAACTAGAACCACAATGAGATCAGGTGTCAAGTGGTCTTGACACCAGTCAGAATGTTCGTTATAAACAAATCAACAAACAACAAGTGCTGGGGAGGTTGTGGACAAAAGGGAACCCTATTACACTGGTGGTGGGAATGCAGGTGGGTGCAGTCACTGTGGAAAACAGTATGGAATTCCCTCAGAAAACTGAAAATGAAACTGTCTTTTGACTCAGCAATTCCAGTGCTTGTACTTTACCTTAAGAATCCTGAAACACCAATTCAAAAGAACCTATGCACCCTGGTGTTCATAGCAGCACAATTTGCAATAGCCATGTGCTGGATACAACCTAAGTGCCCATCATTAAATGAATGGATCAAAAAACAGTGGTACATTTACACAATGGAATACTACTGAGCAGAAAAAAAGAAGGAGTTTCCACCCTTCAAGACAGCATGGATGAAACTGGAGAGCACTCTGCTAAGTGAAATAAGCCAGGCAGTGAGGGACAAATACCATATGATCTCACTTTTAAAGGGAACCTGATCAACAAAACAAACAAGCAAGCAAAATATAACTAGAAGCATTGAAGTTAAAAACAATATGACAATCACCAGATGGGAGGTGGGAGAGGATAATGGGGAGGAAGGAGGGAAGGGTTTTTCAGGAACAACTCTAAAGGTCACATGGACAAAAACAAGGGGGTTGGAAGCAGAGAAAGGAGGTGGGGTTGTCTGGGATGGTGGGAAGTGGGGAGTGGGGTAAATGTAGACAATTGTGCTTGAATAACAGTACTTGAATAACTAAAATAACCCTAAAATTTAAGTAAATAAATAAATAAATGTTTTTTAAAAATCATCAAAAGTGAAGAAAACGAATTTTAAAAACCATCCTGGCCACTTTATATAACTTTTATTTATTTATTTATTTATTTAAATTTTTGATTCTTGTCCAGTCACATTAATCCCCATTTTCCCTGCCCTACCCACTCGCCATCTCACGTATTCAATCTTCCCCTCCTCATTGTCTTTGTCCATGGGTCCTTTATACATGTTCCTTAATGACCCTTTCCTTTCTCCCCCTCATTATCCCCTCCCCTTCACCTCTAATCACTGTCAGTTTATTCTTTATTTCCATGTCTCTGGTTCTATTTTGCTTGCTTGTTTTTTTGATTAGATTCTGCTTGTAGGTGAGATCATACGGTATTTGTCTTTCACGTCCTGGCTTATTTCACTTAACATCATACTCTTCTGTTCCCTCCATGCTACTGCAAAAGGTAGTAGCTCCTCCATTTTTCCCCTATGTAGTGTTCCACTGTGTGAATATACAAGTTTATTTTCTGGGAGGGTTATTGTGGTTCAAGCACAGTTGTCTCCAGTTTCTCCCCACCACTCTTTCCTGCCCTACCCACCCACCTCCCACCCTCAATCCTACCCCACTTTGGCTTTGCTCATGGGGTCTTTATATTTGTTCCTTGATGTCCCTTCCCCTTCATTTCCTGTTATTCCCTTCCCACCTCCCCTTTGGTTACCACCAGTTTGCTGTTTATTTCAATGTCCCTGGGGATATTTTGCTTGTTTCTTTGTTTTGTGATTAGGTTCCACCTATAGGTGAGATCATTGACCCACTCATTTACTGATGGGCACTTAGGCTGTTACCAGCGTATGGCTATTATAAATCGCACTGTTATGAACATTGGGGTTCATAGGTTCTTTCAAATCAGTGTTTTAGGATTCTTAGGGAATAATCCCAGCAATAGAATTACTAGGTCAAAAGGCAGTTCTACTTTTAGTTGTTTGAGGAAACTCCATGCTGTTTTCCACAGTGGCTGCACCTGTCTGCATTCCCACCACCAGTGTACAGGGTTTGCTTTTCTCTACAACCTCTCCAGCACTTGTTTTTTGTGGACTGGTATATGATGGCCATTCTGACTGGTGTGAAGTGGTATCTCATTGTGGTTTTAATTTGCATCTCTCTGATGGCTAGTGATGTTGAGCATCCTTTCATATGTATCTGGGCCCTCTGTATGTCCTCCTTCAAGAAGTGACTGGTCAGGTCCTTTGCCCATTGTTTAATTGGATATTTTGTCTTCCTGGTGTGGAGTCATATGAATTCTTTATATATTTTGGGGATCAAACACTTGCCTGAGGTATCAATGGCAAATACATTTCCCTATAAATTTGGTTCCCTTTTCATTTTGCTGATGTATTCTTTAACTGTGCAGAAGCTTTTTAATTTGTTGATGCCCCATTTGTTTATTCTCTCCTTTATATCCCATGACCTAGGGGACATAGTGGTGAAAATATTGCTGGGTGGAATAACTGGAATTTTCCTGCCTATGTTCTCCTCTAGGATTTTTATGGTGTCATGACTTATATTTAAGTGTTTTATCCATCTTGAGTTTATGTTTGTGTATGGTGTTAAGTTAGTGGTGGAGATTCCTTTTCTTCATGTAGCTGTCCAGATCTCCCAACAGCATTTGTTGCAGAGGGTATTTTGTCTTGATTTTATGCTTATGCCTCATTTGCCCAAAATGAATTGACCATAGAGACTTGGGTTTATTTCTGGGCTCTCTATTCTGTTCCATTGATCTATGTGTCTGTTCTTAAGCCAGTACGAGACTGTTTTGATTACAGTGGCATTGTAATATAGTTTGATGTCTGGTATTGTGATCCCTCCCACTTTGTCCTTATTTTTCAAAGTTGCTGAGGCAATTTTGTGTCACTCATGTTTGTATATAAACTTTTGAAATGTTTGTTCTGTATCTGTTAAATATGTCATTGGTATTTTAATGTGCATTGAATCTATAATTTGCTTTGGATAGTATGGAGATTTCGAAGATGTTAATTCTTTCAGTCCCTGAACATGGTATATGCTTCCATTTGTTTGTGTCTTCCTTAATTTCTTTCTCTAGTGTTGTATAGTTTTCTGAGTACAGGTCTTTTACCTCCTTGCTGTGTTTTATTCTTAGTTTCTTTATATTTTTTTTGTTGCTATAGCAAATGGGATTCCTCCCCTAATTTATGTTTCTGATATTTCATTGTTAGTGTATAAAAACACCTTCAAATGTTTTGAAAACCAAATAATTCAATGCTCACTTGTTTTTCTCTGTCCAATTTTTATTATGTCTAGGTAAAAGAGACAATCGGACACTTTTGACATTCAGCCTGCTGATCACTTTAGCTAAATCACAATTCATTATATTTTTTTCTGTTTTCCATGTTATTGAAGGCAACAGTTTGACCAAACTTTCTATCCCTCTGTACAAAACATCCCCTTTACTTAAGTGTTCAATTGTGTCTTCCTCACTTTTCTTCTGCTATCACCTTCAGTCTCCTTAAGGCCCACAAGTCATCTCTGTGCATGGTTCTCAAACCATGTTTTGGCTTTCATTAAGGTGGAACATAATTTAAGGTAGAAAATTTTCTCTTTATTTTGTACTTGTGTATAAGAAACTTCAAAACTTAATAGTGTAAAACAACAAATGAGATACTTTATCGTGCTTACAAATTAAATAAGTCAGGAATTCAGGACAAGCATACCAAGGAAGGCCCTCATTTTCTGTACAAAACATAGTGTCTCAGTTGGGGTTGCTCAAAGGGATGAGATTGATTTAAACAACTTGGAAACTGCAGTAGGCAGGGTACATGATCCAAACCTAGTCTCTTCACTTATATGTCTGGGGCCTGGAGTCATCTGAGACTCTTATCTGAAGCTAAACTTTGCAATGTTGTTGTATGGGAGTGGCCTCGCTCTTTTCTGCTCATCAGTCTCTTTCCTTTCCCATAAAATCATTAAACATCTGGTGGGGTAATAATGAGTTAAAAGGTGGGCTCACCTTATTGAGCTTCTTTCTCTCCAGAATCTTGAGTCATTACACCACATTTTTGTTGCATTATCTGGTATTTTACCTAAATAGTTCATGAGGAGTGAGGCAAGGAATTATAGGCATATCGGATTTAAGCTACAGCAGAGATGATGTAGAACAAAAACAGGAGACTGATGGGGCATTTCCTTGAAGAAGAAGCCTTTAATTAGGAAAGCAGAAAAGATACAGCCTCAAGAGGAAAAAAAAAGAGCAGCTGACACTTGTCCTATAGTGCCAGTGTAGGGCGGGAGAACTCTCCAGTGAATATCACTTAGTCTATGCCCCAAGAACCCAGGGAGACTACAGTCCCCATCCCACTGGAAGCAGGACTACTGCACCAGTATAAATGCCTGTTCCTTGTCAGCAAATTGTGGACCAAGAGAGATGTCAGATGATGTTTTCAAAGTCCATCCTCTCAGATACCTTTGGAAAGCAAGGTAAAACTCTGTTATCCATGGTTAGGGCTGTTTGAAATAGCATGGGAAACAGGGAAGGAGTTCATGCTAAGTTAGAATAGAGCGAGGGAAGAAAAGTGAGCATATAACACAACATTGGAGAAATAATAAACAATACATAGACAAGCTTTGGGCATTATAAATTTTGTACTCATGAACTATCATGCATACTTACATTCCTGTACATAGGTATTCATCTATCTGTCTAATCATCTATCTACATCATCTATATTTACCTATTTATTATCTATTTGCCAATCTATCTGTCCTCCTCTCATTTTGCAACCAAGGTCCCACAAGACAAAGAAAGAAACTCTGTATCAAATTAGCTAGAATTTTTCACCTTTATACTAGGTGTCAAATGTGAACATCGAGAGATCAATGACTGTGCTTTCTTGACACCAAACACATTTCTAGGCCTAGTAAATGAGGAAAACAAGTAAGTTTTTGAACAAGAAATTCATGAATGAGTAAATTAGGAAGCATTTCTGTGAATACTAGTAGAGATTTGTTTTATTTTAATAGGACCCAAGATGCAGGTGAGAAGGTAGCTGAGAAGTAAGATATGTGGATAGTTCAGGACATTTCCTAGTAGCATACAACATTATAGTACTTTAAGTGAAATTAGGCAGAGATAAGATGAAAAGGAGTGGAGCACGTTTTTCAACATTGGTACTACTGACATTTTGGGCCAGATTATTCTTTGTTTTGTGGGGCATTTCCTGTGCATTGCAGGAGATTAGCAGCGTCCCTGGCATCTTCCCACTAGACATCAGTAATACTTCCGTCAGACCGTGATAATCAAAAATGTTTCCACACATTGCCAAATATACCCTGGGTGAAAAATAATCACCCTTGATTGCTCATCACTGTTATAAAGAATCTCATCTCGTTAATGGTTATCAGGTACAAGACATGAAATGGTACTAAAGTACACAGGGCAAGGTGAGGCAGTGCTGTGGAATATGGTAAGGTAACAAGTAACATGATACCTAACTGAGAAAATGGCTGTCTAATATACGACCTTTTCTGGACATTAGAAATCATGGTCTCAAAGAGAAGATGCTGGGCCCTGTCTCATCACTGTACCTGGCAAACTTTTGAAGGTCTATGAATATATGTTAACGGGGTAGATTGGTTTATACTTATGAAACGAGTAAGTAACTGGTTGGTTTGCTCATTGGTAACTGCTTTGGAAGTGTGGCTGTATAAGAACTTAGGTGGGTGCCAGTTCAGGGTGACACACCTGGAAAATCAGAGCTGAGAATGGGAAAAGGCTTTCCTCTGTGGATAAAACCATAGTAATTCTGCCATGCATGCTCTAGGTCACTGAGTGCCCTCACAGTTTTCACTGAAAGACAGAGCCAGTGATCTCCAGAATCCAGAGAAGGTTGTACGGGTCACAGAGTCCAAGTCTTAAACCCAGGAATTCACTTTTCAAGGTAGGGCCGTGATAATTTTTGTTCCTATTCTCAAAACACACATGTGAGGCTACCTGCCATAAACTTCCTGTGTTTTTCGGTAAAATTGTAGTTGTGTTTGATCCGTAGATACTCTACATTAAGTTCCTTTGGTCCTAATCCATATCCGTAGTATTTTCTGTATTTTGCTAACATTGTGCAACATTTTATTCTGATTTCATATTTTTATTTCTATCTCCACACTGCATTGTGAGAGTGTTGGTCAAGTATTATTTAAAATTTCTATCTAAATTTGTATCTAATGTCTCAAATTATCTCTTTTTACTCTTAGTTGGCCCCAGATGGGCCACATTCTTTGCTACAGGCTGTTCCTATCCTGGATTAAAGGAGGCTATAGTGCTTTTTCTCTTTGTCTGTGCCTGTTGGGTATTACTCACTAGGAACTCTCTCAATATCCAGGCATGTGGCCCCAGATACTATCATTTCCACACTGTTTTCAAAATTGTTTCAATTTAGAAAGTCAATCAATTAAAAACCACTTTCCTTTCTTTATTGTCTTAAAATACTAATTCAGGCAAAATAAATTCAGTATTTTGCCATACGAACTATTTACCCTATTTTTTTATTTTTTAAATTTAATTGTTGTTCAAGTACAGTTTTCTGCCATTTACTCCCATCCCAGCCCACCCCCACAGTGCTCCCTACCTCCCTTCCATCTTTACCCCCATTAGTTGTTGTCCATGTGTCCTTTATACTAGTTCCTGTAAACCCTTCCCTTTTTCCCTTGAAATTCCCTCCCTTCTCCTCTTCAGTCACCATCTGCCTGTTCTCTATTTACCCTATTAAGAACCATTTAATAAATTCCTTTTCAATTGGTACTTAAAGGAGATATTCAGGAATATATCAAGATTGGGATAGAGGACAGTTTTATGGGACTCTGATCTCAAGTGTATCCAAGGATATACTCCATTTTCCATGTGTAAGCAGGGTTAGATGGGCGTGAATACAGTAGAGCTCAAAAAATTAGGAACTCTTTAAGTGTCTCTGGTTAAACTTACCAAGATAGCTTTTTATTTATTTATTTTATTTTAAAAAGACACATTTATTCAGGGTCATGGTCAGACTATTACATTTAGCAATCAACAGCATGGGTGCAAAGAGAAACAAAACCTACATTAAAAACCCTTTGTTGGAATGCTTTACACTTTCCACAGAAAAGAAGTAAAATAATCTATTACACAATTAATCACAAATACAGTCCTCGAGTTTTTTGCCCATTCACGTGGGAATTGTCTAAAACATGTCTTCTTTGTAGCAGCTAGGCCCTGCCTCCACTGTGCTTGGCTGAGTTCACAAGTCCGTTCTAACCTGTAGCTTCCCTGTCACTTCTCTGGCTCTCCTCTCTTGCTAAGTTTTGTTTCCTGGTAGTAACTAAAACCTTCTGCAACCACCATAGCTACTGCTACTGCTGAAACTGCCAGCCATAGCTACCTTGGTTTTGTGGTTTGGCAAAGTATTGGCCTCCACCACCAAAGGGGTCAGAGCTTTTGCCCGCAAAGTTCCGTCTTTTCTTGGGTTCAAAATTTGAAGATTGACTGTTGTAATTGCCAAAATCATCATAGCTTCCACCACCTCCAAAATCGCTTCCACTACCACTGCCAAAGCGGCCTCTGTCTCCTCCATCGTTACAGCTGCCACTCCCACCATAGCCACTGCCCTGGTTTCCATAACCCTGTCCACCACTTCCATAGCCTCTGCTTCCTCCAGAGTAACCAGGGCCACCTCCTCTATAACCACCATCTTTACCAAACCCATTATAGCCATTCCCACTGCCATTGTATCCACCACCACCATGGCTACCACCAAAGTCACATCAACTGCTAAAGTTTCCTCCACGACCAAAGTTGTCATTCCCACCAAGAGTACCTCCACGACCACCTCAGAAGTTTCCAGAACCGCTTCAACCTCCTTGGCTGGACGAAGCACTAGCCATTTCTTGCTAAGATAGGGCTTTCCTTACTTTGCAATTGTGGCCATTTACAGTATGGCATTTCTGAATGACAATCTTGTCTACAGTCATGGTCCTCAAAGGTCACAAAAGCAAAGCCTCTCTTTTTGCCACTGCCTCAATCAGTCATGATTTCAATCACTTCAATTTTCCCATACTGTTCAAAATAATCTCTCAGGTGATGCTCTTCAGTGTCTTCTTTAATACCACCCACAAAAATCTTTTTCACAGTTAAGTGGCCACTCGGTCTTTGAGAATGTTATCTTGAGACCCCCCCCCCTTTGGTTCCACAACTCTCCCATCCACTTTGTGTGGCCTTGCATTCATGGCTGCATCCATCTCCTCCACAGTGGCATAGGTGACAAACCCAAAGTCTCTGGAGCGCTTGGCACTTGGATCTCTCATCATCACACAGTCTGTCAGCATTCCCCACTGCTCAAAATGTCTCCTCAGACTCTCACCTGTTGTTTCAAAGCTCAGACTTCTGATAAAGAGCTTCTGTAGCTGTTCCGGCTCTCTGGGAGACTCTGACTTAGACCTGAGGACTGCAGAAGATGGAATTTCAACAATGCTTACTCAGTGGCATCCACCGGTCCAAGACAGCTTTTTAAATGTATGTAAACTTTTGTTTATTGAATGGAAGAAGAAACTATTTCAATTTATAATATTTTATAAACCAAATTCAACTTGACTATAATTCAAGTCTTTGTGCAGAATGTCTCTATTTTCTTGTTTTTATTCCCAGTCCAAAATATTTTTAATAAAAAAGACTTTGAGTATCTAGTAAAGATGGAAGCTATGGTCATAATTATCTAGGGTATGCTGGTTGTTGTTATGACTTTCCTTTGACTCATTCATTTTTGAAACATTGTTTTCTGAGAATTTGTATCTGTGAAGTAGTTTTAGGTGCATGAAAAATCAAAAGTAAGTTTGTGACCTCTGATTTTAGAATGAAATAGAAATATACGCACTGTCAAATATATATATAGACATTTATACATACAAATCTATGCATATTTGTGTATAGATATATGTACATAATGCATATATCAATGATCCTCAATTTTTCCAACAAGAGCATGGGTTGGATTCTATACGGTAAAGTATTTTTCGTGTACCGTAAGTGCAATGTGTGTGACACCACAAGATACAGAAACCAAATCCTTTATTTTTTCTACTCTTTACTTTCAGTATCAACTTGATGGACATTCTTCACCTCTCTGTTCCTGTTCAATCTTTTATTTGGGGAAGAGTGAGACTGACTCGATCCTAGTGCCATCCGATGTTCGGGTAAGGATTGCAGAAAAGTTTTGATGACATCGAATGGGAGAACATGCATATTATAAGTTATTTTGCTTTTTTTGCCAGGAGACAGAAAAGAGGAGAATTGGAGCAAGAATCTCTAAGGGAAGTCAATAATTGTCTCTGATACACACCGCAGCCACCTGTGGCAGAAAGAATGTCTATCCCTAATGACACCCAGCTGCATCCTTCTTCATTCCTTTTGCTGGGCATCCCCGGGCTGGAAGATGTGCATGTTTGGATTGGATTCCCCTTTCTCTTCGTGTATCTCGTTGCACTCCTGGGGAATGCTGCTGTCCTCTTTGTGATCCAGACTGAGCATAGTCTCCATGAGCCCATGTACTACTTCCTGGCCATGTTGGACTCCATCGACCTGGGCCTGAGCACAGCCACCATCCCCAAAATGCTGGGCATCTTCTGGTTTGGCCTCAGGAAGATATCTTTTGGAAGCTGTCTTTCTCAGATGTTCTTCATCCACTTCTTTACTGCCATGGAGAGCATTGTGTTGGTGGCCATGGCATTTGACCGCTACATTGCCATCTGTAAGCCCCTTCGCTATACCATGATCCTCACCAACAAGGTCATCAGCATTATCGCAGGCATTGGGGTTCTGCGGAGCCTGTGCATGGTGGCCCCGCTGGTGTTTCTTCTCCTGAGGCTGCCCTTCTGTGGGCATCACATCATCCCTCATACCTACTGTGAGCACATGGGCATTGCCCGTCTGGC